>NW_016808764.1:4020089-4044752 GCF_001698545.2 Rhinopithecus bieti
AAAAAAAAAAAAAAAAAAAAAAAAAAAAGAGTTTAAAGCCCAAACTGCAAACAATCATGCACACATACTGAAACTCTCGAATTCTCAAGTCCTCAAATAAGTGCACCAGTTTTTGTGAGGTGATTTTGAGTCATTAGAATGGATGTATGAAAGTTGTCTAAAGTAAAACAAGTTTTCTGAAAACAAGCCTTGAAGGGCTAATAAATCCTCCTGAATAAGTCTTCCTGAATAAGTCCTCCTAGATATATTGGAAGATAACCTTGTTAGAATTAGCTCTTCAGTGAATTACCTGATTCATGAATAAGTTTATCTGATTCTGAGAAGTCAAAAAACAGGAGAAAGCAAATGCCTTTAAAATGGAAATTGATCTTTAAACTCCTGAGACGGTCTTACATAGGTTTTGTATCAGTCAATGTTCTCTACAGTAACAGAGCAGTATAAAATTATGTAATAATAATTATATATTATGTATACTATATATATATATAAAGAGAGGGAGAAGCAGACAGAGACATAGAGAGGCAAAGAAATTTTTAAGTAATTAGGGCAAGAGATTTTGGGTCTAGCAAGTCTCTAGTCCATAGGGTTGTAGACTCAGGCACGAGTTAATGTTGCCGTCTTTGCACAAATTTTCTTCTCTGGGAAAGTTTTTTTTTTTTTTTTTTTCCTTTCTGTTAGGTCCTTTTGGTTTGGATTAGGTCCACTCACATTATCAAGAGTAATCTCCTTTACTTAAAATCAATAATTGCAGATGTTAGCCACGCCTACAAAATACCTTCACAGCAACACCTAGATTAGTAGTGTTTGATTAAATAACTGAGCATTATACTTTAGCCAAGTTTATACATAAAACTAGTAATTATAGATTTTAATATCATATTTTTTAATTCTGGCAATAGTGATCATTCTAGAGATAGGAGTATTGACAAACTGGTGAGGGGATGGGTTTAGTTGCCCTTTAACAGGTAGAAAAGATAACAGATTCAACAGAAGTTAGACTGTTATTTTTAACCTGATTTTGATGAGGGTAGCCTTTCACAGTTGTCAAAATGTTGACTTCTTGTGGTAAGATATTCCAGGGACTAACTAACTCATAGTGCTTTTCTACTAATTAGGATTCTGCAGAGGACTTGGTTTAGATCCTAATGAAGAGACTAATAAACCAGCGCAACCTAAAACTGGCTGGATCCTGATTATTTAGATTTAGGGTCCTGGTACAATGCCTGAGTTATAGATTCTCCATTTTAATCAAAGGAATGCTGGTTGAGTATTACCTTCCAGCCACTGACTAAAAATCTTATTGGGTAGTTAACCTCCACTAATCCTAGAAATTTCAATCACCGATCAGCTTCCACATCTGGGGACGTGCATACTCATCCCTGAAAAATCTGTGCTCTGACTTTCCCTGACTTCATATGCAAGGCTCATACTTGTCAAATATCTATAGTGGATTAGATGCTGGCATAAGTGACTAGTACATGAATGAGTCACAGTTCTTACCCTTTATGTATTTAAAGTCTTCAGAGGGAGTAGAATATAAGTAAACTAACAATTACCTTTTTATACTTTAAGTGCCATAAAATGACATGTCATTATGAAATTATAGCATAGAAGGCAAAATGAAATCATATTATGAAATCATAGCATAGAAGGCAAATGAGGTGGTAGGGAGAAGGTCATCTCAAATGATATCCTTGACAATGTAGGTGAAATAAAAATTTTAAAATATGCATATTGGTCTCTGCTCCCAGTCCCTAGCACAGAGCCCTTAATACCCTTGTAGATATGAATGCTAAGAGGATCTTGTATTTTAATATTTGATCTCTACCCTGATTCTTATCACTGAGGTTCTAAGACTTTTGTAATTTCCTGGGTGATAGGAGCATCTTTTGTTCTAATGAGGCCACTTTTGGTGGGCTCCTGGATGGGAGTCGGGCACCAGAAAGACCACTCCAATGATTAGAAGCTTATAGATTTAGCCTCAACCCTCAATCTTTAGAGAGGGGCTGGAAATTAAATTAATAATCAATCATGCCTACGTGATGAAGCCTCCATTAAAATCTCTAAACTATGGGATTCAGAGCGCTTCTGAATTGGCAACCACATCTGCATAGCTTGGAGATTGGCACACCCCAACTCCAGGGGGACAGAAGCTTCCGTGCTCAGGACTCTTCCAGAACTCCTCCTATGTATATCTTCACCTGGTTGTTCATTTTTATCCTTTTAAATGTCGTTTGTAATAAATAGGTAGATGTAAGTAAATTGTTTCCCTGAATCCTGTGAGCTACTCTAGCAAATTAATCTAACCTAGGAAGGGTTGTGGGGACCCAAATTTGTAGCCAGTTCACCGGAATTTCAGGAAGCCAGGACTTGGAAGCAGGATCTGAAGTGAGAGGCCATCTTGTGGGACTGAGCACTTAGCCTTTGGGATCTGATGCTATCTCCAGGTGGATGGTGTCTAAATTGAATGGAATTCGAGGACATCCAGCTGGAAATGCCTATAATCCCCTGGGTGTCTCCTGGAAAATCTGCTGGAGAATTGCTTGAAGTGTGAGAGACATCCCTAGACTTCAGGGTCACAGAAGCGTCCTGTGTTGAGTGAGAGTAGAGGAAAAACACTTTGAGTACTCAAAATTTGGCGTCTGAACATTGACATATAAAAACAAATATATTAGGTGGAAAAGTCAGAAATATTAATCACAGTAGCAAATGTCACACGCGTCTGTGTGAAGAGACCACCAAACAGGCTTTGTGTGAGCAACAAGGCTGTTTATTTCACCTGGTTGCAGGCAGGCTGAGTCCAAAAAAAGAGTCAGCAAAGGGAGATAGGGGTGGGGTTGTTTTATAGGATTTGGGTTGGTAGTGGAAAATTACAGTCAAAGGGGATTTTTCTCTTGCGGGCAGGGGCAGAGGTCACAAGGTGCTCAGTGGGGGATCTTCTGAGACAGGAGAAGGAATTTCACAAGGTTAATTGCTCAGTTAAGGCGGGGATAACTAAAATGGAGTGCATAAAATAATGTTGTCCAAGTTGGCATCAAAGCTGGGGAGATGTAAGAGGTTTAGAAGCCTGGCCGTTAATACCTACAACAGTTATGGAGGCAAAGGAAACAGGCCTTTGAAAAGAAGGTAATGTGGAGTTGGTAGCTTCTGTATTGATTAAGAAGGGGGCAGACTTACCCTCTACTGTAAGAGTTACCCAAAGTGTCTGTGATGGTCCAGGAGGCTTCCGAGGTGATGGGGCAGTGTCAATCTTCAGTCCGTTAAGCTGAGAAGATCTGGGAAGGAGTCAGTCAGAGAGCCCTAGGCCAGAGTTCCAGGGACTCTGGGAGTGGCTGCCTGGCAAGTTGGACAGTCCGATTTCCAGTGGGGTCCTGCACAGATGAGACACGGCTTAGGAGGAATCCCAGACTGCGGGCATTCCTTGGCCCAGTGGCCAGATTTCCTGCACTTGATGCAAGATCCTGGGGGAGGAAGTCCTGAAGGAATGCTTGACTGCTGTGGTTTAGGCGTTTTGAAGTTCTTGTGTGCTGGGGATGTGACTGGGGTTTCTTGCACAGCAGAGGCAAGTAATTGCAACTGTTCTCTATTATTGTACACCTTGAAGGCGAGGTTAATTAAGTCCTGTTGTGGGTTTTGAGGGCTGGGATCTAATTTTTGGAGTTTTATTTAATGTCAGGAGTAGACTGGGTAATAAGATGCATATTGAGAATAAGACGGCTTTCTGACCTTTCAGGGTCTAGGGTTGTAAAGCGTCTCAGGGTTGCTGCCAAACGAGCCATGAACTGGGCTAGGTTTTTATATTTGATGAAAAAGAGCCTAAAAGTTAACTGATTTGGGAGAGGTCAGATAAAGAAAAAGGAGTATTAACCTTGACTATGCCTTTAGCTCCAGCCACCTCTTTAAGAGGAAATTGTTGGGCAGGTGGGGGAGGGCTAGTTGCAGAACGAAACTGTAAGCCGGACCAGGTGTGAGGAGGGGAGGTGATAGAAGGATAATAGGGTCGGGGAGTGGAGGCCAAGGAAGAACTGGAGCCTGATTCAGCCTGGCGGGGAGGGACCTGAGGAGGAGCAGTCTGGGGAGGAGGGGACAAGTCAGATGGGTCGGTAGAAAAGGAAGATTGAAAAGACAGTGATGCCAGGGGACAGGTGGAAGGGAAAGAAGGAGAATTTGGCACAAATCACATTGGAAACAGAGACTATGGAGGGACCAATGTGTAAAAGAATGCCTGGACATCAGGCATCTCAGACCATTTGCCCATTTTATGACAAGAATTACGTAGATCTTGTAGGATGGAAAAATTGAAAGTGCCATTTTCTGGCTATTTGGAACCATTATTGAGTTTGTATTGGGGTTAAGGGGCATTGCAGAAGAAAATAAGGCGTTTAGGTTTTAGGTCAAGTGTGAGTTGAAGAGGTTTTAAGTTCTTGAGAACACAGGCTAAGGGAGAAGAAGGAGGAATAGAGGGTGGAAGGTTGCCTATAGTGAAGGAAGCAAGCCCAGAGAAAAGAGAGGGTAGAGACACGGAGAGAAGGGGTGGGGAGTACTTGCCCCCCAGGAAAGTGGTGCTTGTCACTAAGAGTGAAGGGTCAAGGCAGGCATCCCTGTGGTGATCAGACACCTCTGAAACGTGGGTGAATAATCAAGCAGACATCCCCGCAGTGATTAAACACCAAGGGAAGACTGTCTTCCCGAGTCCGTGACCAGCGCTGGAGTTTTGGGTTCATGGATAAAACGCATCTCCTCTGTCTCTACCAGAAAAGGAAAAGAATAGGTCACTATACCTAAAATGAAAACAAAAGCCCACCCAAAGCATGGTATTTTATTTTTTAAATTTAATTTTTTATTCTGAACCAGAGTTGAAAACTTGGATTTTTTAAAAGTCAGTTTTAAAAATATAAAATTAGTATTTACTGATGAGAAACAAGAAAATATTCCAACAGTACATGAGGGCACAGAAGGAAAATGAAACCCTCTTTCCCTCCAACTACCCCAGAGGTAGCCAAAAGTATTCTGTAAAACTTTCCAGAAATTTTGCATATGCTAAAAATAGTACTTGAAACATATTTTGTATTTAATATATTCTAAGCATCTATTTCTTTTTTAATCTAAATTTTGTGTAATTTCCTAAACATCCTACTTCAGTTATTCTTTTTTGGTGTGTGTGTGTGTGTGCGTGTATATACCCAAAGCTGATAAGAAAAATGAAAAAAAGCAAAAAATAAAATGAAATAAAAACAGATCAAAAAAAGAAAAAAAAAGAGAAGGGAGAGATTGGAGGATGGCACCAAGATTGAAAGGAGAAAGGGATTGATGGTTAGTGAGAAGTGAGAGAGGTTCGAGAAGAGAGTAAAAAGAGGCCACTTACCTGATTTAAAATGGTGAGATGTTCCTTGGGCTGGTTGGTCTGAGGACCCAAGGTCGTAGGCAGATCTTTCTCATGCAGCAAAGAACAGGAGGACGGGGGACTGATCTCCCAAGGGAGGTCCCCTGATCCGAGTCATGGCACCAAATGTCATGCTCTTCCATGTGAAGAGACCATCAAACAGGCTTTGTGTGAGCAAGAAGGCTATTTATTTCACCTGGGTACAGGCGGGCTGAGTCAGAAAAGAGAGTCAGCAAGGGGTGGTGGGATTACCATTAGTTCTTGTAAGTTTGGGATAGGTGTACAAAGTACATTCTCAAGGGCAGACAGAATATTACAAATAACCTTCTTAAGGGTGGGAGAGAATATTACAAAGTACCTTCTTAAGTGTGGGGGAGAATATTACAAANGGGGAGAATATTACAAAGTACCTTTTAAGGGCAGGGGAGAATATATCTTATCAGTTAGGGTGGGACAGGAACAAATCACAATGGTGGAATGTCATCAGTTAAGGCTATTTTCACTTCTTTTGTGGATCTTCAGTTGCTTCAGGCCATCTGGATGTTTATGTGCAGGTCACAGGGCATATGATGGCTTAGCTTGGGCTCAGAGGCCTGACAGCAAACATTTGTGGACCCAAGGTCAACAAATGTTTTTAGTCTCAAGTAAGTTTTAGCTTACTTAGTCTCAAACAGACTCTACATGTTTTTTAGATATCATCTCATTAATTCCAGGGGATAGGTGATTTTCTTATCCCACTTTTATAGGTAAGGACGTGGAAGATTAGGGAGACTGAGTGGTGGGCTCCACTTTTAAACCCAGACTGTCCGGATCCAGAGCACCTGCTCTTGTTGCCTGTGGGCCCTGCTTTCTTTATAAGCATGTCCTTAATAAGATAAAGGATAGCTTTTAATATAATAAGCTATCCACAAGCTGTGGGACAACTTGTGCAAATGCAGAGAAATGTGGAGAAAGTACACCTATGTGGGAGTCTGTCCCACAGACCCTGACCCAAGAATGGATGAATAACGTACACTGACACAGATATTATGCCTGTCAGTCCGGCTGAGTGTCTGGGCCACTTACAGACTCCAAGGAGAGTGCTGTAAGGAGTAGCAGTCATGTCCTCGACTGGCTGACGCTGCTGGCATTTATTCAGCACACATTAAATGACAAAAGGTCTCAAATAAACACCACTAGAAGGTAATTACCATTGCCATCCTCCAGAGTAGAGAGCAGTCATGTACCTGTGGATGGTCAAAGGTTTGTCTTAGGACCACAGGAGTAAACAAGCTATTTAGATAGACTCCTCTACATTCCTATGTTCATTACGCTTGCTATAGCTCAAAGAGGATTAAGCTGCCTTCAGCCATAACTCTATCCTGAGGCTTTTGCAAAAACCTTCTAGCCTTCCAAGAAGATTTTTGTTTAGTTTACAATTTCCCCCATCATCCTGACTGAACCCCTACACACCTATGTAATAACAAATGCACTGGAATGACAGGAAGGGGCTAGATGATGCACGACATCAAATGCAATCCTGATTATGTCCAGAATGCAGTGGAGGGCACAAAGGGTTTAGAGCAATGGTGTGACATTATCAGACATGCTTGAAAAGCTGACTGTGGCAGTCATGTGAATACATGAGTGTAGGCCAGTGAGACAAGTGGCTGGGAGACAATATGGAATTATGTAAAATCAGATAAGAAATAAAGAGGCATGAAAAATGCAGGAATAGTAACATGCAGAGGCCAAGCAACAAATAAAGGACCATTTAGAATGTAGTCTTCACATCATTCTAACTGAAGTAACTCAGAAATGGAAAAACAAATACGTATGTTCTCACTTGTATGTGGAAGCTAAGCTATGGGTACACAAAGGGATACAGAGTGATATATAGACTATGGAGATTCAGAAGGTGCAGGGTGGGGGCTGAGGGATAAAAACTACATATTGGGTGTAGCTTACACTTCTCAGGTGACAGGTGCACTAAAATGTCAGACTTCACCACTATGCAATTCATTCATGTAACCAAAAACCACATACTCCAAAGGCACTGAAATGAAAAAATATATATTTTTTTCAGAAACAGACTCTAGGATTTATAGAACTTGTTGACTGACTGGGTACAGAGGGTAATTCTGAGAGGGTTTATTTCAAGATTTCTGGAGTGACCAACTGGATGAGTGATTATAATATTTATTGAGATAGGGAATACAAGTAGAGAGGAAGCAGGTTTGTTAAGGAAGATAATGAGTTAAGTTTTCTTGAGTCAGTTAAACTGGATGACCCTCTAGGCCTGTGCTTTGCAATATGGTATTCCCTAGCCAGATGTGGTTATTTAAACTTAAAATAATTTAAAAGCAAATAAAATTAAAACTTTAGGACCTCAGTTTCACTAGCCAAACTTCAAGTCCTCCATAGCAACATTTCCCTCACGTTGATCTCTGTGTTGGACAGCTTACATTACCACACATTTTTGTCGTAACTGAAAGTTCTATTGCACAGCACTTCTCTAGGTCATGCAAGTAAAGTTATTCATCAGAAAGTCGAATACATTGTTCTAAGATTCAGAGAGCATTGAAATGAAATGAGTAGGAAGTAGTGAATTTCTGATCTTTGGAAATACTTCCTTGGTGAAGATGTTGGAAAGGATGTTTAATGGTCACGTAAGTAGTTAAATTGGACTCACCAGCATTGCTGAGCATGTTCCAAGGGCTGTATACTGTGTTAGCTTACTATATATAATTACTACTGAATTTGACAAAGATGTTGATATATGGTAGAATTGCATGAAAAAGAACAGGGGTCACTATTTAAACAATAAAGTTATTTTGTTACTTTGCCTTAAAAATTCAAAGCAAAAGCCATCAAAAAATTACAAAAGCATCCTCACTATTTTAAATATATGTATTGTTATAGGAGTAGGTAGTGTGCATATATTATTTCACATTTAAATATTTTAGCACATATTTTGACTCAACCTCAGTTTGGTCTAGATAGAAAATAATTCATTTCTGGTTTCATGAACTGTTGAATTATGAGTGGTTACTTTCTTAAATCTTATGCTTTTTTAACTATAATTTGCATTCCATAAAATACTCCCATTTATAATGTACAATTCAATAATTTTTAAAACATTTGAAGAGCTATGTTAGTTTCACCACAATTCAATTTTAGAACATTTCTATCACCCCAAAAAGATCCTTAGTGCCTTTTCACATTCACTCTCCATCGTCAGCATTGGCCCCGGACAACCACTGTTTACATTTTGTCTTTACAGATGTCTCTTTTTATGGATGTTTTATATGCATGTCCTCTTAAAATAAGTGCTCTTTTGCATCTGGCTTCTTTCAGTTGCAGCAGCTTTTTTTGAGATTGGTCTGTATTGCCCCTCTAAGCCTTTTATTCCTTGTTATTGCCGAGTAGCACTCTACCTTATAGATATATCACACTTCATGCATTCATCAATTGATGGCCATTTGCGTTACTTCCACTTTTAGGCTATTTGGAATAATGTAGTTGTGAACACTCATGTAGAAGTCTTCATGAAAACCTAAGATTTCATTTCTCTTAGAATGGTATCTAGGGGAAAATTGCTGAGTAATGTGGTAAGTTAATATTTAAAATTTTAAGAGACTACCAAAATGGCTGCACTATTTTACTTTGTGGCAAGAAGTTTCTGGTTTTTCCACGTCATCTTCAACACGGATGTCTTTTTTTTTTTCTTTGAGACGGAGTCTCGCTCTGTCGCCCAGGCTGGAGTGCAGTGGCCAGATCTCAGCTCACTGCAAGCTCCGCCTCTCAGGTTTATGCCATTCTCCTGCCTCAGCCTCCCAAGCAGCTGGGACTACAGGCGCCCGCCACCTCGCCCAGCTAGTTTTTTGTATTTTTTAGTGGAGATGGGGTTTCATCGGGTTAGCCAGGATGGTCTTGATCTCCTGACCTCGTGATTCGCCCGTCTCGGCCTCCCAAAGTGCTGAGATTACAGGCTTGAGCCACCGCGCCCGGCCACGAATGTCTTTTTATTTTAACCATTATTGTCCATGTAAAGCAGTATCTCATTGTGATTTTAATACTAATTTTTTTCTAAAGACTAATATAACTTTAAGTACCTTTTCATATGTGTATTGGCTATTTGTTTGTCTTTGATGAGATGTTGATTTACATCTTTTGCCCATTTTCTTTTCGCTAATACTCATTTCACTGCATGAGAACACTGGAGGTGGACAGGTATGGGCTGAAGGCTAAGTCCCTTCCTCTCTATCCTCATTATGCACATGGTGCAGAGGGAGAGCCTTGTTCCTTTTTGTTTTTCCTTCACGCTTTTTCTCTTTCTTCATAGCATGATATGCTGATCTTTCTTTAATGTCTATTGGCAGCTTGCTCAGAATAAATACATATAATATGTGCAGGATATTATGTGCAGACATAAAATTATTTTTCCTCACTACCTCCCTGTCTAAACCCTTTAACTTTCTGTTAAAAAATAAGACATATCAATACAAGATATTAAAGTCATAAAGTCATCACTAGCGGTTTCTCTGCCCCATGAACCCAAGGAAGCCAGAGCAGAGTAAACCCTGAGCAGCTTCCAGGGCTTCTATTTCATTTTACTGGACACATCTGTTGAGGCTGAATATGAAAAGGACATCGTATTACCCTAGGTAATACTGCTGTAATCAAAGCTTTTTAATTTCACATCAGTCTAGCAGCCTATCCACTTGATGCTCATGCTTGTATTAGGCAATGATTATTCAGTAAGGGATATCAAATACAGAATTCCATAAATATATACAATTTGTTTGTCAATTTAAAAATTTGTTTTAAGTGTAGAGCATTTAAGATACAGTGAATCTCAAATCACAGCGATGCTCAAATTCTGCCATAATATTAGGCTCTAGGCAGCCCATGGCCCTGAAGGTTGGGCATTGTTTTCTTCCTGGGGTTAGGTCTGCCCAGCCTCTGGGCTAAAATGTTCAGTTAGCTGTCCTGTTTAAAGACCTGGTATGGACCCCCTGATCTGTTCTGACCCTGTCTTCATGCTGGACTCCCACAGTCCAAGCTCTCTTGTCTTGAAGCAATTGATTATTCCCAGCATTTGTCTTCACAGCCCCTGTCAGTCCTCTGACTGACAGGGTTCACAAAGGTGAACAAAATACAAGATCCCTAAACTCACAGAGCTTATAGGCTGGACTGGAGACAGAAATAATAGAATAGTCATAATACTATATGTACATTTGTTACTGTTATGGGTATGTTAAAGGAGAGAAGCACAGTATTAAGGGATTTCACATAGGCTGGGGGGGTCAGGGAGGACTCACAATTGATCTGGTTGCAGGTTTAGCTTCAAACGTGTCAGCTAGGTGCATGTTTGTGTCTCACAGTAAATGTAAAAAGGCTCTTGCTACCAGCTCTTACCTTCCTATGGTAGCTGACACTGCAAATCATGCAGAAAGGAAGGAAGGACACATGACCTTGGGCACATCTATAACCAACTCTTAGCCAGCAGCTCATCTTTTTCTTCTCAAATGCAGCTGCTGTGTGTGTGGTGTGTGTGTGTGTGTGTGTGGTGTGTGTGTGTGTGTGTGATGTGTGTGTATGTGTGTGGTGTGTGTGTGTGGGGTGTGTGTGTGTTTGTGTGTGTGTGGTATGTGTGTGTGTGTTTGTGTGTGTGTGTGTGTGTTTGTATGTGTGTGGCGGGGGGTGGGGGTGGGGGTGCTGTTATTATAAGTATTGCTGCTGGGGAATGTACTGTCCACATAAATGTTTTCTTTAATAGGCATATTTCCTGCTTTGTTCAGCCCATAATGATGGATGTGGACCACAGTATCCCAAGCACATTTCCTGGGAGAATTTAGTAGTTGCATGAATTGAATGTGGAAGCATAATGAAACAGGCTTTGTTAGAACTTCGTGCTTTCATGTATACTTCACATTTTTCATAATGGGAGGGTGGAAAATGAAACCTGTTTCAGCGGAAATCTGGTACTTATGGCAGCACAATTCCAAACTAATAGTAAAGTAAAGCTAAAATTGTTTTCTCTCTTTTAAAGTTTGTTCTACAGATAAATGTCACTGCCAGTTTATAAATAGCTAATTTAACAAATAAAGTATCTTTGCTGAAAGATTTGCATTCTTTTTTATCGTTTTGTATTATTTTAAATTTATTCTGTTTTTCCACCAGAAGCAAATATAATGTAAATGTCAATGACTTCAGTGCATGCGTTTGCATAGTCACTTCTTAATCCCCAAAGTGTCTGTCATGCATTTTTTACATGAACATCTCTTCCTCTCAAAGCTGGAAACAGGATAATTCAATTTTAATTATAACAGAGCTTTTGTTCTGTTCTCAGGCCATGATAAATACTATGAGTGAATTAGCCCATTTTCCCTCCACTTTCCTCAAATATAATATACAATAATATTTTTCCTATATGAAACATTCAGCATTACACTAATAAAGAAACCAACTGAAAATAATCACATTTCAGGAAATCAGCATGGTATCCAGAAAAAAGAAACAAAGATTTGCCATTTAAAACAAAGAGTCCCATAAATGTTAATAAACAAAATTGACCTGAGATAAAACCATTGACTCCTCTTCAGAGATATGAAAATCTGAACTTGCACAAATAATTCAACAAGGTTTTGAGAGTCATGGTTATTCACAGAATCAAAGACTACAGGGTTCCTTCAAAGACTGAGTTATCACAGTGCATTTTAAATAGAATTCAGTTTTCAAAATCTAAATCACCCCCAACTTTGCAGGAATGTAGCTATTACTCTTTAAACAAAACCCAAATGACACGAAAATCTGTAGCCCAGTGGGGTAGCTTCCACAAGAGAGGAAGTCCCATAAATTTTAAGCATTATTTTTAATCATGGGCTATTTTAGTGCAAAGTTAATGTCTAGCACCAGCAATGTTCGCTCTAATAATCTCTCTGGCAGCCAGCCTTTTAGAGCTGTGGTTCTTCTTCTAATGTACCCAGACAAAGAGAGTATTCATGAAGAGAGCAACTATATTTAAGAAAGATAATAGTGCAATAAAAGGATTTGTTTCTTATCTGGCATCTCCTTTATTCCTCCAGGAGTTTGCTGTTTAAAGCTACTTGAATTTCAATCCTTTTTGTTCCTTGTTTGTCTCAAGCAATCTTTTCCTAAAAATGATGAAAGCTATTGCTCATCAGAGGTTCTGTCATTAAAATAGGGTTGTTATACCTGAGGAAAGACATCTTGATGCTTTTATCCCAGGGAGATGTGAAGAAATAAGTCAAGGTGAGTGAGGCACTATTGCCACCTAACCTGCTACAGCTTTCAAAGTATGAAACTACTATCCTATTTATCTAACAGTTCATATTTAAACTTGATTTATTTGAATGCATGCCCAATTCTGTAGAAATAAAATCATTAATGCGGTAATATGTCAATTTTAATCTGTTAAAAAAGTTAGACGTCGTCCCGGCATGGTGGCTCACGCCTGTAATCCCAGCACTTTGGGAGGCTGAGGTGGGTGGATCACGAGGTTAGGAGAGCGAGACCATGCTGGCCAACATGGCAAAACTCCATCTCTACTAAAATATAAAAAAAAATTAGCCGGGCGTGGTGGCATGTGCCTGTAGTCCCAGCTACTCGGGAGGCTGAAGCAGGGGAATTGTTTGGGCCCTTGAGGCAGAGGTTGCAGTGAGTCAAGATCATACCACTGCACTCCAGCCTGATGGTTGGGTAAGACTCCATCTCAAAAAAAAAAAAAAAAAAGTTAGAAATATTACAGCGTAGTATTCAAGTATTTTTTGTTAGGAAATATGTCTGTAGATAGATGTTATAGGAACTCATATACACAAAAATGTCTATGGATGTTATTTTAGGTGGAGGAACTGTTCATTTTCAAGTTGATCTTTATGTTCAGGTTTTCTCCCCAAAAGTTTATACTCAATATTCAATAAAACAAAAGAAAAAAATATTATTTTGAAGCTTGTCTCCTTATGATGTCATTTTTCCCTGAGTTGGTAGTTTCTGAGATTCATGATCACTATTGTGAATTTATATATTAAAGTTAGGGTTTTAGAATTTTCCTCTCTTACCACTGAGAGCAAATTAGCTGAGTTAATCAGGTTTCAAATTAAAATGTGATAGGTTGGAGAATTTGTAAACTCTCTCAAGAACAATCTACCCTGACAAGGACATGTGCCCATCTACAGACTGGCCAAATTGAGAGAAAAGAGACAGTCTCATCTTTTGAAAGGAGGTGCAGCAGGACTTTTTCCTTCATTCCTATTGGTTCATAGCAAAGTCTTATACTCATCGCATAAATTTTACCTCTTTCTGCCTTTCCTCCTTCAAATATGGCCAAGACATATAGAGTTAATGTGACACCCTAAACAATTGTCTCCCTGCAAGAAAGTCTTCTGTCCTGGGAGGAGACAGTTTAGCTTCAAGGCACTGAAGTCAGTGAGGAACTGTTTCCACTGGCCAGTCTGGGAGCCTGAGGGTGAGTCATTATCTAGCTCAAACCTTTCTGAGAGTCTTTATCTAGATCAAATCACGTAGGGTTCCTAAGACTATTAAAATGTCATTTTTAAACACATAGAAGAACATCAACTGAAATCACTTTGTAAAGGCAAAAACTGGGACCTTAACACCCCCTCATTTTCTTACCCCAATCTCCTTTTCTTGCTGCTGTATTTTAAATCTTCTATTTTTTTCAGCTTTATGTAGGTTCAGTTGACAAATAAAAATTGTATATATTCAAGGGGTACAATGTGACGATTTGGGATACTTATACATTACAAAATGATCATCACGATCAAATTAGTTAATACATCCATTACCACAGTTACAATGTTACATATGTGTGTAGTGGTAGGAACACTTAAAATCCATTCTCTTGACAGACTTCAAGTAAACAATACAGTTTTATTAACTATAATCACCATGCTATAAGTTGCCTGCGTAAGAATTCATCTTATTATTGAAAGTTTGTAATCTTTGACCTACATCTCCCTATTCCTCCTTCTTTCTAGTTCCTAGTAACCATCGTTCTACTGTCTGCTTCTATGACTTTTTTAGATTCCATGTGTAAATGAGAGATATAGTAATTGCCTCTTCTGCATTCAGCTCGTACTGTGCATAGCCCTGTCTTATACTTAACCTTTACTTTGGTCAGTCCTTCTATTTGAAGTGTTCTCTCTTCCATTTTTGTTTATCAAAATCCTTCTGTAATTCAAATGTACCCTTTTCAGGGAGCTTCACTCAGAAGGAGGCTTTGCTTGATCACCTCATAGCATCTCTGCAATTTGAAGGTGACAGCACTGCCTTCCTTAGATTCACAGCCTTAGGAGCCCAGGCCTGTGAGACAACAGGCATATGGTGGGTTCTTCACACAAATTAATTGCAAGAAAACAACCAATAATGAAATCTTGTACTTCATGGTCTGTATATTTCATAAGACTTAGACCTTGTATTTCTCATTTTGTTCCAGGGTTGTTAATTTTTTTCTCCTGTTGGATAGTAAGGAGCATGAAGCCAGGGCCTGTGTCAAGGATGTCCTGGTACTCTTCCCCTTCTTCCCATGAGAACTGAGCACAGTGTCTTTCACTGAGTAGGTACTCAGTAAAAATTATTTAACTCAGACAGTGCATAAATGAATACATGAATTCCTACACTACATGGTTCAACCACCCATATGGTTAAAGTCCCTAAATACCCTTGTATTCTTTGAGGCTCTTTCTCTTCATATTGAACCAACAGATCTGTAACAATGTACATGAACTGCAATACTGCCTGACTCCACACCAAATATCCAAGTGTAAGCTTCACTATTCCTTTATATCTGTCTTCCAAATGATATACAACTTCTTTTGTGAATAATCCTAACACAGAGACTATGGGGAGGGAATTCTGAGAAACATAGTTTCATTTTAACTTAATTGCCACAGTGCAAAACTCCTGACAAGGCCATATTGTGGTGTTTGGTTATCATGGAGGAGACGTAGTATAGGTAGTCTTTGTTTTGTCTTGTTTTACTGATGTAAATGTTGATAAATAGACAACAGGTGAATCTCAAAAACAGTAACTAATTTGTTAAATGCATTAGTAACCAGTATACAGACAAGCAAAAAACTCTGTCTTACCTTATTTCATTTGGGGCCAGAAGAAAATTTCACTGTCATGGCCAGTGTTTAAATATTAGAAACCTTACTATAAAAAAAGCAGTAGAAAATTTCAAAGGAAATGTTATCTGATACAGAAACTCTACCATGCATCACTGAATGAATGTACAGATCCCTCCCCTGTTTCAATTGTCTCATTTCACTTGGTGATACTTAGACTTGCAGATAGATCTTACTGCACTCTGAACTATGATTTGAGACGTCACAACCAGGTCAGCTTGGGAGAGTCTTCCCTCATCTCACCTGGTAAACCCAGGAGGAGTGCTCAACTCTTTGGCAGAGCCAGGATTTCTGAGACCAACATGGACATGAACATCTGAAATTTGGGAACATCTGAAAATGTGTTTGTGTTTTTTGTCTCCCTTATTCTCTTTACTTCTCCCTTTCTTTTTTAATCCTCATTCCTTATCTAGTTATCATTTTTCTCTTTTTCTCTATTGTCTCACCTACTTTTCCATTTTTTCTTCATTCACTCACCACTCTTAGTCTCCTAGCCAATCTAAGCTTGTATACTACAAGTTCTGTTATTTAGACCTCTTTTTATTTGTATTTGTATGTGTGTGTGTGGTTTTTTTTTTTTTTTTTTTTTTTTTTGAGACAGGGTCTCTCCCTGTCACCCAGGCTGGAGTGCAGTGGGGCAGTCTCGGCTCATTCTCATTGCAGATTCAAATTCCCAGGCTCAAGTGATCCTGCCACCTCAACCTCCTGAGTAGCTGGGACTATAGGTGCATGCCACCATGTCCGGCTAATTTTGCTCATTTTTTATTATTTGCTACCCACACTGGCCTCAAACTCCTGGGTTCAAGGGATCCTCCTGTCTTGACCTCCGAAAATACTGGGATTACAAGTATGAGCCATACCATGCCTGGCCTATTATTCCTATCTAAATATCCCTCCCTCCTTGACTCTATTTCTTGTATTCTCCCCATCCTTTGAAGCTCCACTTGGTATTCACTTCCCCAGGAATCTTCCTCTAAGTTCTCTGGTGGACACTTTCTCTAAGTTCTGTGGAAGGATCTCTCCCTCTGCAGAAGTCCTAACCTCTGAGAATCATTACCTACCTTTTGTCACTCAGTACCGACTGTCTTGAGTTGTTTTACAAATGTTCCTGCACAGTATTGTCCATAAACGATATATACAAGGAATTCTATTAGCTCAATAACAGCTTGCTGACACATCAAAAATTAATAATGAAAATACATGCTCTTTTCAAGGCCCTGTTAATGTCCCTCTTCCATTTACTTCTTGCATTCCCCCTATTTTTTCTGTCATCACCTGATTTCATTTACTTTTACATGACCCTTCAGTTTCCCATAGTATAAGGCTGTGAGATCTGCTCAGACTGGAGAATAATTTGTTTTATACTAGGAGCTAGACCACGTATAAGGACACAATTGTGATATGGTATATTCTATAATATGCTTGTAATTGCAGAGCATCTGGTCAGAGTGAATTGTTGTCATTTAGACATTCATAAACAAATGGCATAATTTGTAAGAACATAAGAACATATATGTACTGACTAGATTTTAGAACTTTCCAAGATGTTTCATTGGAAAGGCTAAAGGAAGATTGTTATTTATTGCTCGAAATTCAAGAGATACATATCTCATGAGGAATTAATTCTTGATAAATATATTTGCCAAAACTCTTGTCCTATCAGACAAAACCATCTATTGTCTGATAGGAAAGAAGTCTGTGGACTTGGGTGTTAGGGCCACCTGAGATTCCACCTGGAGATGAATGTTTTACATAACAACAACAAACAAACAAAAATCTACCCAAACAGGAACATCTGCCTCAGACTTTTGAGTTAGAGAGAAATTTATCATCATAACACACTGACTTTTTCTAGTGTTAGAGAGATCAGTCAAACACAAGGCTGCCCACAGGCTGATAGTAGTGGTTTAGGTGGATTTTGCCCACTTTGTATTGCCATACTCCATTCTTCTGATATCAGCACCCTAATATTCCCAGGAAGCTATTCCTGCCTTGAGATCCTGTGGTTTCAGTGGGTTGAACCCATCTCTCTTCAGATTCAAAAGTGAGCTTATGACCCAGAACTCATAATTACCATATCAAACCCTCCTCCTCCACAGTGATAAATGGATGCATAACTGAAATTTGGTCAATTAACATTATTATTAGCACTTTTGTACATGTTGCAAAGAAAGAAACATTACATTTACAGAGGGCTTACGTTTATGAGAAAGTCATCGTAGAGGTTCCAGGCTTCTCTGTGGAGAATGCCTGCCAGAGAAAACAGAATTAAGATTCAGAGAGAGCTTTTGGTGATGTCTTGTGCAAATTTGAATCCAGCGATACCTGAACAAGGTACTCATGGTGTTAGTGGTGGAAGTTATCCAAGTTACCTGTGGTGAATCTGTACAGGTCTGCAGCAACCTCAATTGTTGCCTCCTCAGAAAAAATTCTATTGAGGGGCATAAGTTAGAAAGATAGACTGGGCTGGGCATGGTGGCTCACACCTGTAATCCCAGCACTTTGGGAGGCCAAGGCAGGTGGATCACGAGGTCAAGAGATTGAGACCATCCTGGCCAACATGGTGAAATGCTGTCTCTACTAAAAATACAAAAAATAGCTGGGTGTGGTGGTGGTGCGCCTATAGTCCCAGCTACTCCAGAGGCTGAGGCAGGAGAATCCCTTGAATCCGGGAGGTGGAGTGACCCGAGATTGCGCCACTGCACTCCAGCCAGGCAACAGAATGAGGCTCCAACTAAAAAAAAAAAAAAAAACTGAGGCATGTGTCAGAGCAGGAATGGACATTTATTATAAAGCTTTAGAAAAGGAATGAAAGAAAGGTAGGAACACTTGGAAGAGGCCCATGTGGGCATCTTCTTCCTTTAGGGGGAACCACCCGCATGTGTGGTGGCCTACTAGTGCCTGGGAGGTGAGCATGCACAGTGTGTTTACTGGAGTTGTACGCATGCTAACCTGAGACATTCTTCCCTTTTCCAGTGGAATTCTCCTGGAAAGTTACACTCTGCTATTTTGCCTCTTAATGCACATGCTTGAGGCCACTCACCCAATTCCTGATAGCTACCAATTACCTGTTTCATGTGTGTTTATCTATTGGGGAACTGCTTTATGTTGGCGCTGGCTGCAACCAATTATTATTTTAGAGAGGCAGTGTGACAACCACCTGCCCATCACCTGACATTCCTAGTACCCACTACTCCCTAGGGGGAGCTCTGCTCATGCCTGACTGGTTACCTGACGTAGCAAACAGCTTTCAGTTATGTGAGCATATAAATCTCCCTTTTCCAGTTACTACTTCAGTTTCTCATTGCTGCTGTAACAAATTACCAAGAACTTAGTGGCTCAAAACAACACCGATTCACTTTTTATTTTATTTTTATTTTTATTTTTTGAGACAGAATCTTGGTTATTTGCCCAGGTTGGAGTGCAGTGGTATGGTCTTGGCTCATTGCAACATTTGCCTCCTGGGTTCAAGCGATTCTCCTGCCTCAGCCTCCTGAGTAGCTGGGACTACAGGTGCCTGCCACTGCGCCTGGCTAATTTTTGTACTTTTAGTAGAGATGGGGTTTCTCCATGTTGGCCAGGCTGGTCTCGAACTCCTGACCTCAAGTGATTCGCCCACCTCGGCCTCCCAAAACACTGAGATTACGGGCATGAGCCACCGCACCCAGGCCCAGTTTACTTTTTATAGTTCTGGTGATCAGAAGTCTGATTTCACCTGGCTCAAGGCAAGCTGTTTGCAGAGTTGGTTCCTTGTCAGGGCTCTATGAAAAAATCTGTTTCTTTGTGAAGGAAATCAAACTATTTTGCCCCAAACGTATTTCTTTTACATATTTTTAAATGGCTATTGCAGTACCTGCAGAATGAGGTGGCCCTGCAAAGCTGCCTTTTGTAGGGGAAAATTTGTGTCTATAGAGAATCTTCATTAATGCATCCACGCTTCATTTTCTAGGCATTTCCTGAATCCAGGAGAGTTTAACTGTGAGTCTGACACCTTTAAAAATCTGAAATAAATATTTAGCATTTATTCTCTCTGAGGGCTACTTCTTGTAAGTTTTCGCCTACATAATAAGACCCTCTCTGCTAGCCAAGCCTCTTCCTTTCTCCTTCCAATAATTTGTCTTGCCACTAAAACCTGGTTTACCAGTATAACCTGTTTTCAACCATGCTCTGAGCCAACATCCATTTTGTACTACTTTAAGATGATATATGATATATAAGATTCTGTGCCTCATTGGGAGGTTGGGTCATCATTCTGAAGGCTCCAGTGTATACATATTAAATAAATGTACATGTCTTTTCTTCTATTAATCAATCTGCCTCAAGTCAGTGATTTTTCAGTGAGCCTTTAGTGGGGAAGGCTAAATATTAAATAAATTAATTAAATATTAATTAATTAATAAATAAATTAATTAATATTAAATAAATGTACATGTCTTTTCTTCTATTAATCAATCTGCCTCAAGTCAGTGATTTTTCAGTGAGCCTTTAGTGGGGAAGGCTAAATATTAAATAAATTAATTAAATATTAATTAATTAATAAATAAATTAATTAATATTAAATAAATGTACATGTCTTTTCTTCTATTAATCAATCTGCCTCAAGTCAGTGATTTTTCAGTGAGCCTTTAGTGGGGAAGGGTCTTGGTCCCCTACATTTGCTTTTCTCTTATTCTGAAGATTGCCGACATTTATTTCATCATGGCCCCTTCTCAAAGCCATCAGTGTAGCATTTTCTCTTCTTCTGTCTCTGGCCTTTCTGTCTCCTTCTTATAAACACCTTAAGATTGTTTTGGGCATCTTGGTTAATCCAGAATAATCTCGTCTCATGAGCCTTCAGTTAATCATATTTGCAACGTACCTTTTACCATGTAAGATAACATGTTTGTAGGAATTAAGACATGATCATCTTTGGTAGGGCTCATAGCATTATTCAGCCTACCACAATCAGTGTGATTTGGATTTCTATCACTTGAACCCTGAAGAATTGTTCTGAACTATTTATCCTAAGTCCTTAAATCTTACAGAACATATGTTTGTAGCCTGTACTCATGGTCCAAGCTGCAAGAAGAAACACAAGAATACCAATGTGGTAGGAAGTAAGCAGGCCACTACACAGGGAAACATAAAACACAGAGATTGACAAAGGACACCTAATAACCATTTGATGTAGGATTTTTCTTGGCCACTTGGCCAGCCAGAGACCTCTGGCTGGTGACACCCCCGTCCTGGCCTTGCTTGACCCCAGGTTTGCTGCAGGAGGTGCCCTCCCAACTCGTGCTACTGGGCTGTGCTTGGCTTGCACTACAGCAGGCTGTGCTTGGCTTGCACTACAGCAGGTACTTTTATGGGCTCAGAATAGGGAGTGCATGCTGATTGGTTTGAGAATATGCAAAAACAAAAGCACCACTCAAAGAGGGGCACAATAGTGTAAAAAAACAATTAGGGAAGGGTAGGTATATGTAAAATAGGTGAAGGGTGGGGAGCAATCAGAGGAAACCATGCCAAACAGGAAGAGAGGTTCTCAAGCCAGTCTGTGGATTTATCTGAAACGTGTAGCCTAGCTTTTAGGCTTTAAACTGTCTTTGGTTTGAAGGTGGGGTTTCACCAGGGACCCGCCTCTGTCTGCCTGGGATTTGTCTGCCTCCTGCCACTATCACATTTTTGAAAGATAAGCCGTATACTGTATTCTTCAGTGGAGATCCACCTGCTTTCTCTTAGAATACTTCTTTCCTTTCAAAATGATGTGAATCTCATTATTTTTCTGGAGTCTGAAAGTTCTGAAGACTTCAGGCAAGTGATGAGACACCTTCAGTTCACTCTATGCAGGGCAGGGGCTTCTAGGCCACTCCATTGAGGAAACTTCTAGTTCAAGCTAAATATCAAAAGAGAAGACAACACAGATTGCAAGAAGGTCTTGATCTTGCTCCAAGAACTCGCTTTATATTAACCCATCACAGCAAGAAGCTTCTGTAGCTGCTCTTCCAAGGGCCAAGAGGCCATGACCGATTAAAACAGATCTAGGGCTCCTGCCAAGGGAAACCACAGGGGCTGGCCTAGCCTTTGCTCAGTGAGGACTGTGTCACTAATAGAATCTGTTCTTTGAGTCTTGTTAACACTTGCATCACCACAAGGGGGCTTTACATTTCAGGCTGTGTGTCTTCTCTAGCCCTTGCATCAGCCCTTGTAAAGAATTTAATTTGTTTAAACAGGAGTATTACAAGCCTCCCAAAGAATCCTACTCACCTTGAAAGCATTTGACAAGTTAAACCCTAAAAATGTGTTTATGTTTTTTTCAATGATTTCAAAAAATAATGTGTATTAACTGCTAAGAGTAATCAATTCTAGAATTTATTAAAATGATTTGTACAGTTTTAAGCAAATTTTCCATTATCTTTACAGCATCACTGTAAAAAGTATATTTTATATCCCTTATAATAGAATTAAAAAACTGAGGGTCAGAAACTATAATTTATTTGCATAATATCACATTGTTTGAAGTGGCATCCCTGGGACTTTAATTCAAGTCTAATCTATACTACTGCATTATCCTACAGCTGCTGTTAAAAAACAATAATTAGGATTTTAGTGCATTAGAGCTGATAAGTCTATTCCATATTCATCATCTAATTTTATAATGCCCCAAATAGTTAAACTATTTGCCTGAAGGAACGTGGCAGGTTAGTGACTTAGTTGAAGCTGGAAGCTGCTTTCAGGGACATTCTATCTTGTCTACTTCCATGGCATCACAATATGCCAGTAATAAGAAAAGGGTTGTTTAATATGTGCTTCTGTTTTCTCAATGGCAGTGAGACATTCTAGTCTAATTATTCAAATGGACATATTGTTAACTAAGAAGGTAAATTCAGGCCCCTTGGAGGCCATGAGAATAACTCAAGGGAAGGTGATAGCAGTGGGAAGTCCTGGTTGCCCTAAAGCTAGGTCCTAAGGAGCAGCATGTGGGTAGCTCGCCCCTGCCCTCAGGGTCTCTGTGGGACAACCTTGGTGACTCACTGGAAAAGTGATCTGTGGCACAGACTTTGGCAGCAAATGAATCTGGGTTAGTTTGGACTGGCTTGGCTTATTATAGACTTGGTGGCCTTGGGCATTTGTTTTCTGATCTACAAAGTAGGATGCAACCAAAACCTACTTCGTGAAGAGGCTGCGCTAGCTAACTGAAATGATGCACATAAAGTACTTCACACTTCCTAGCACAAATGGAGAGGGAGAGTAGAGAAAGGGGATGTCTTCACTTGGAGGTATTGATAGGGTTCAGGCTAGATAGGAAAGAAAGGGCAATGGGATTAAATGTTGGATTTGTGTTCTGCTTTGTTCTCAAAATTGTTTCTCAGCTGTTATCAAATTTTTCTTATTTTCCTTACTCTGCCATTGACATAGCCATAGACAACCTATAAGGTACTTGAAAAGGGAATTAGCTCTTTGAATTCTTAGAACCAGTCTATAAGAGAGATGCCAAGGAGGGAGTCAGATCCTGACATGGGGTGAGGAACTTGCTGATAGTTACACCTTGAATATTTGGCAGAGCAGAGGCCAGAAATTCCCTCTTTGTTATTTTCAGTTGCACAGCTTCCCCTTGGCTCACCAAGGCAAACACAGCAGAGTCATGAAGCTGCATGTTGGAACGTCATCAAAAATCATCCAGTAGCCTGCCACCCAAAGTAAGACTTCACTGTGGCAACGTCTCTGCTGGAGAGCTCCTTGAGACCCTAGGCTGACCCTTCCTTCACTGGGCAATTCCCCTTTACACTGTGCTCAAACCTGCCTCCAGTCCCTACTTTCACCATTCACTCAGGGTGCAAGCTTTGTGCTTTCCTGTATTTTTCAAAGCACAAGTAGTCCGCTCCATCAAAAAGGACCAACTCATTGTTCCTTGCATATATTGGCCTATTATAAATACACTTGTTTAATTAATCTCCAGGTGGTCTAAAATACCTTTTCCCTCATTCTATTTCTGGTTAAACTATAACTCCTAAAATATGTCTGTGTGTATAAACTTCTAAATTAAACTAATTTGCTTATCCATCACTAGCTTTCATAGTCCCTTCTTCTTTGAATGTAAAGTATTTATTTTCTGAGCATTTGTATGGCAATTGATCATACACACAGATTTGTGACACCATTCACATGCATTCATGCCTTATATTGGGTTCTTTTTGAGGGCTAAGAGTGCCATCTTGACTTTATGTTGCTTTCATCTTGCAAACAAGTATTTGGGACATAGTAAAAAGTTCAAATAATTGTTATATTATTTGATTGGATTAAAATCTAATATTACAGAAATGTTAAGTCTGGAATTAGGATTCCACATTCTTCACATTAATGGTGTCTTTTTGTTGAGTCCCTACTACATAACATATGCTTTGCTGAGTTATATATGCATGATCATATATGCATGCATTATATGATCTAACACTTGGAATGATTCAATACCAGAAATATATTCACCATCATTCCATCATTTGACATATGACTAAACTGAGACATAAATGGCTTAAGTAACTTGCCAAGATGTATACAGTTGGTAAAATGATGCAGTTCAGCTTTTATGCCAGGAAGTTTGATGGCAGAATTCATACTTTTTAACTTATTACTATATTCTGTCTAAAGATTTGGTTGATTCTGTGATTCCCCAGCACATAGCAGGAAGACAGTAAGAGTGGTGTGTTGATAATGTCGGCAGCTGCTAATAATGTTGACTGATGAGATGCCAATTAGGAAAGCTGTTCTTACTTCAAGTTTCAGGAAACTGAACTGTCTCTAAATGCAGAATTTCTAATATAGTTTGGATTCTCTTCTGCCTACAGTAAAAGAGGGGGAAAATTCCATAAGAAGCCTCTGATAATTAGAAGTCAGATTTTAGCTACAGGGTTGTTGATATGTTTAAAATTCATCTTTTTGGTATTACTGCCACCTGCAAGATCTGAAAGCCTTTTCCATTACTGCACACTTTCCCCTTGCAACATAGAAATACCTAAGGGACCTCAGTGAAAATTCATTTTTATAGAAATTCCTTTTTTTTTTTAATTTTTTTTTTTATTATACCTTAAGTTCTAGGGTACATGTGCATAACGTGCAGGTTTGTTACATGTGTATACTTGTGCCATGTTGGTG
>NW_016808764.1:4048071-4065830 GCF_001698545.2 Rhinopithecus bieti
TACACCCAGATGCAGAACCAAGAGGTAGCTTAAAACATTCATTCAGAGGACAAGAAAATACCATGAATTCTAAAAGCATATTTTACTCTAAATAGAATAATCTCTCCTATTTCTCTCTCTTCAAGGTTGGATGTTCTCACCCACTGCTTACGAGAAAAGGACAAAAACATTTCTATTAGAGATACAAATATAAAAAGCTACATACCTCCCTCACAGTTTGCCCACAAGGAAATTCCTTGTGGACAAAGGACAGAGAGAACTTAGTCATCCCTCTATTCACCTGAGACAAATGCCCATCTAATTGCTTCCTCTGCCCTGTTGTTTCACTAAACCAGACTAAGGCATAAGTGACTATTCCTCTACCTTCCTCTCACATATAAATTCTGTATATGGTGAAAAGCTAATCAGAGACTAAAAGGAATGCAACCATTTGTCTCTTATCTACCTATGACCTGGAAGCCCCTTTCCCTGCCTTGAGTTGTCTTGCCTTTTTGGATCAGACCACTGTACATCTTACACATATTCATTGATGTCTCACGTCTGCCTAAAATGGATAAAGTCAAGCTGTGCCCCAACCACCTTGGGTGCAAGTTGTCAGGACCTGCTGAGGCTGTGTCATGGGTGCATCCATAACCTTGACAAAATAAGCTTTATAAATGGACTGAGATCCACCTCAGATACTTTTGGGTTCATAAGGTGAATCTGATGATTTACCAGACTTGGATCCCACTGATTTTAACCACATTCTGGTCAGTTTGACTGAATTCAGCCCACCTAAAAAAGACTTTGAGTGAATAGATAGCATTAACAGGGAGATGGGATAGGAGGCCTCAGCTTTACTTCTGGTTTAAACAATAACTTATTGTGGGCTTTGGACAAGTGATTTAACCATGCAGTTCCTTCATCATAAAAGGGTGAAGGTTGGATTAGATGATCTTGGTGACCTCCAGGATCTAGCACTAATATGCTGTGATAGGTAAAAAGAGTTTGAAATAGAAATATATGGGTAGCTTGGCCAATTTTATATCCCCTCTCTGCTGCCTTCTTCTTTGCAGTCCAGAAAACAAGGCTACAGCCACCCACAATCTTCTTCTATTTTTGAGGGGTGCCTTAGCCAAGGAAAACCACACAATCAAGAGAAGCAAAGATGGTTTTTAGGAGGCTTTCGGTCTACATTCAAGTCACAAGTGACAAGACATCTTTTCAGAGGAAGGAGGAAATGCACTGGGTTTGTAGCAAGAAAAGAGAAAGCTCAACTCTTGAAAAGCTGAGAGAATCTACTGTAGAATCTTGAAGACACATTTACCCTCGATCAACCCCTCTGATAAATCTTAAACTTTAGGAGGGCTCTTTGTCCTGTTTTCCATCTGTGATCTTTTGTGGACTTTGTAAGATAACTACAGTTGTATGCTAAAAGTCAAAAACAATTTAGATGGGGGGAGAGGAGATAAAGCATATATATTTTTTAAAGTAGGCCATAAGTATACATATTTTTCCAGACAAATCTTTAATAATAATTAACTAAGGACATTGGTGTCTTATTTTCTTAAATAAGTGTTTCTCCAAATCCATTCCATGGATCATAAATATAATTCTCTCTAAATGCTCCTAGAAATTTCTTTGTATTTTGGTATACAAATTTAGAGAATATTATCATCCTATATACAGCTCCATCATGTGCATTAGAATATTGAAGATATTGGTAAGTCCAGCAGTTAAAATGTAACAAATGCTTATTAAACTTAATTATAAGAATGTCCTGCCCCCAAAAATGCATGTATCAATTACCTACATGGCTAGTGTTTTGTGGAAAACAGACTGCCATTTAGAATTGTTTGAGTTATACACAGAGCAACTGCAAAACTCTGAAGTTTGCCATTAACCTTGCAGTCATCACAAATATGTGTAGCAATTAGACCATTTTTTGTTTGTTTGTTGAAAGATGCCAATAAGGAATGCCATCACTTGAGGAAGTGATGCAGATTTTTTTCTAAGTCACCATAATTCACCTTGTATGGTAGTGACAGAGTAAGGAAAATATTTCAAACAGAGCACAGCCAATGCTCCTGGCAGAGATGTGGGAAGGAGGATATCTCTTGTCTTCATGACGGTTTCTCTTTTTAAGATGCTAAACTGAATTGCCTTCTTCCAGGATTTTTAATAGATAGACAGCTGATGTTTCAGGAGAAATTAAAGTCAATTGGTTTTGGAGATACCGTAACTTCAGCTGGACATGCTTTTATTTTTTCTTCTTATGAATTTAATAAAAACTATCGGCAAACAAATGGCTATCATCTGCAATTGGAGCAGTGAGAATTTCAAATATCTGATTTTCTATTGCTGTAGGACACTGGGATTCATGGAATGAATTAGCCTTAGGAATCTGGTTACCTACCGGATTTGCATGTTGCAGTTGCTCAAGCAATGGAAGAGTAGACAAAATTTCTAAGTTTTAATGTTGACTCTGTGATCCATATGATTTTTGCTATGTAAGTATCATACCATATACCACAGTTTCCTCATTTGGAAAATGGACTCTATCATGACCACTATGTAGAGATCAAATGTACTAAATGACATAAACATATGAAATAACTTTGTAGACCAAAACCCTCTAGTACCTAAATGGCTACTTAGGCAACTGTGCTGATTTTTAAGCTCTTGTCTCCTAGCTTCAAACCCATCCTTATATTTGTTATTCTATGTTGCTAAAAGCTAGATGTCCACTACATTTCTGGTTTGCTAGATGCTCTTTGTTAAATTCTACCAATAGGTCACACTATTAGGCAGCCAGAAAGCCGGAGAAAGGAAGATATTTCCTTTGTTTGCCTTCTGTTAGCATTTTATTTCTTGTTCTTTTGGGCTTCCTATCCTATAAGCAACACCCTAGCAAAGGTCACTTTTGTAGCAGCGGTTTATTCTAGTACTCCTTGTTGATTCCACGTTAAGGTTTTTACAATTGCAGAACCACCCTCCTTGTGTACCCCAGATACTCTAGTGCCAGTCTAATAGCACCCTTTCTTCAGAATTCTTGGTCCCAATCAAATGAGGCTTCTCTTAGATTAGTGATACCAACATTTGCCAAGCAATAACCCCTTCTTTTCACAGGTTGGATTTTTTTTTTCCCTGTGAACTCCAAGTTTTCAAGTTTCTAATCTCTTTGTTTTTTACCTCCAGTGTTGATATCTGCTTTCCATGGTTATCTCAGATCTTGATAATTTCATGATAGTTGAATGGTTTTCAATACCTAAATAACACTTCTGTATAAATGATATTATTTTTCCTTCTTGGGTCCTTACAAATTTATGATCCAGGATTTTTTTCCCTACTACATATTTGCTCTTGGTTTGCATAATTAAACACGTAGGCTTAGTGTTTACTTCTATAAAAAAAAATTATGGCACAGTCTTCTATGTAAAACAGGCATAGTCTTTATTTCTATAAAAAATTATAAGCTCTTGATTATTCATTCATTTATTCAACACTTTACAGTTAAATATCTTATTCTCTTGGTTTGGCTTAATGGTCCCACTTCTGCTGGAGACATGAACTGAATAAATAGTTTTCTTTGCCTTTAAAACTACTGAGAAGTTAAGTCGAATTGCTATATAGGAAAACCACCTTTTGACTTCATAGTTGAGAAATAATTCGGAGTAGTGGGGATTGTGCAAACTGGAAACTGCACTCTGAAGGGGTAGCCCTATTTTCAGGTACAGCTGACTGTTAACAGAGACGAATGTAGAGTCAGAATTTCTGAATTTTTCTTTCTTTTTTTTAAACAAAGGACCAGAAATAGAGATTTTTCTTTGAAGATTCTGATTTTAAAATATTAGTTGCTTTTTAAAAATAAAATAACATTCAGGATACCTTTGTGTGAGACATACAAAGCTCACCTATAAACCAGATTTGATCCCCTGAGCACCAAATGGCAACCTCTATTTTATAGAATCCAGCACCTATGACTGACAGCCTGATTTGAATGCATATTCTCATGCTATATGATAATCATGTTAGCAGCAAAAGAAGGAGGACAAACATCTTCTGATCAAGCAGAAAGATTCTATTATTAATAGAAGCAATTGGACACATAATCATGATTTCAAAGAGATCTATTGCTGAACAAGTGTGCTCTATTTCTGGAACCATTTAGGCAAAGTATAACATTGCATGAGTCACTGTTAGGAACTGATGTAGAATTAGAAAGATACCCTTATAAAATGATATTTTACAATACTTGAAAATAATTAATATATTCTAAATATAGACGTTGAAATAGTAACATCACATTTAAGACAAATGAGTTGTGCAGCACTTGCATGTAATAAATCACTGTTACTGCTTGAAAAAATGTGGTTAACATTGATGGAGGCAAACACAGAACGGCCTTTTTGGTAGCAAGTTTTCAGAACTCCTTTTAGGGGAGTGAACAGAGTTAATATAAACTGAGAGATATTTTTGCTTATGGTGGCAGATGGAGAAGGTAGTATTTATATTGTGAAGATATTGTTTTTGAAGTGTAATTGAGTTTTCAAATCAATCATGTAATCAACAAGTCAATCATTTTAAGTTCCTATTCCTAGTAAATGCTTGAGAAATATCTAATACACTCTGTTTTTCCTTTCCTCTGCTTGTTTTCAAGTGATTCCATTTGCCTGGATGTATTCCCCCTCCTACTGCTTGTCCAATTGCCAGTTTTAAAATTATTACTTATGGCACCGTTTTTTTTTATTGTGGTACAAAATATAAAATGAAATCTTTCCACTTAAACATTTAAGTGTATAGTGCCATATGGTTAACAATATGCACATTGTTGTACAGCATATCTCTAAATCATTTTCATCTTGCATGACTGAAAATGTGTACACATTGAATATCAACCATGCAATTACCTCTCCCTAGTCCCTGGCAACCACCCTTCTATTTTTAGCTTTGATGAGTTTGACTATTCAGGATATCTCATAAAAATGGAGTCTTAAAATGTTTGTTTTTCTATCACTGGTTTATTTTGCTTAGCATGATATCCTCAAGGCTCATTCATGATGTAGCATGTGACAGATATCCTTCTTTTACAAGGCTGCATAATATTCCCTTGTGTGTGCATTTTATCTGTATAAATATATACAACATATATAACATATATAACACAAATAACATATATAACATCTATGAAATCATTAATCATTTTTATATGTATAAACATTTTTTTATTCCATTCATCCATCAGCAGATATTTAGGTTATATTTACTGCCTAAAACAACCTGTTTTTACTGCTTTTATGGCAAATTATAAATGATGCTGCAATAAAAACAGAAATGCAAATATCTCTTGAAGATCCTTATTTGAAATGTTTTCAATAAATATCCAGAAATGCAATTGCTAAATCATAAGGTGATTCTATTTTTCATTTTTGAGGGGCCTCCATACTGTTTTACATAGCACCTATGCCATTTTACACTCTCACCAACAGTGCACCGGGTTCCAATTTTCTATGTCCTCACAAGCATTTGTTATTTTCTTTTTTTAATTTGCTTTTCTCTTTATATATGCATATATTTACACACTCATATACATAAATATGTACAAATTCTATATAATTATCTCTCTATGTAATATTCTCCATATAACTCTAAATACACACATTATATTCTATTTATAAATATATATGTGTGTATGTATATATTTATAAATACTATACAGTATTTGCTAGTGTTTTCTTGACAATTTTGACATATATTCATGAGAAATATTAAACTGTAGTCTTCTTTTCATGCAGTATCTTTATCTGACTTTGGTATCAGAGTAATACTGGCTTCATACAATGAATTTAGCAGTATACCATCTAATTCAATTATTGCAAGAATTTGAAAAGTCTTGGCATTCATTCTTTTAACAATATTTGGTAGAATTCTTCAGTGAAGACATCAAGTCCTGGACTTTTCTTTGTTGGAAGATTTTTGACTACTGATTCAATCTCTTTACTAGCTCTAAGTATTTTTAGACATTCTCTTTCCTTGTGATTCCATTTTGTCATATTGCATGTTTCTATGTATTTATCCATGTATTCAAAGTTATCCAATTTGTTGATGTATGATTTTTCATAATAGTCTCTTATGGTCTTTTTAATTTTCTGTAACGTCAATTGTAATGTTTGCTCTTACATTTATGGTTTTACTGTACTTATATGAGTCTTCTATCTTTTTTCCTTGGTGTATTTAAAATTGTTCGTTTATTATCTTTCAAAGAACAGATTGTTAATTTCATTGATTTGTTTCTTTTATTTTTCTTCTCCACTTCATTTATTTCTACCCTAATTTTATTACCTTCTTCCTTCCGCTAACTTTTTAAATTTGCTTTCTCCCATTTTTCTAGTTTCTTGAGGTATAAATTTAGGTTGTTTGTGGGAAGTTTTTTTATAATTTGTGTGTTTAAACTTTTCTTTCAGTATCTGTTTTGCTGCGTTCTAAAGATTTGGGTATGTAGTCTTTTCATTTTAGTTTTTTCCTAAGATATTTCCTAATTTTTTCTTCACTTTTTTTTTTTTTCATCTTTGACTCTTTGGTTGTTCAAGGATGTCATGTTTAGTTTCCAAGTCCTTTTGAATTTCTCAGTTTTTCTTCTGCTACTGATTCCTAGCTTTATTCCATTGTGAGTAGAAAAGATATATTTTGAAGACTTTTTTGTGACTAAACATGTCATCTGTCTTGGAGAATGTTACACGTGTGCTTGAAAAGAGCGTGCATTACGATGCTGTTGGGTAGAATGTTCTGGATGTATCTGTTAGATCCATTTTGATTATAGTGCTGTACAAATGCTCTGTTTCCTAATTGATCTTCTGTATGGGTACTCTTCATTACTGAAAGCAGGGTATTGAAATCTTTTGCTATTATTAAAGGGTTTGTCTATTTCTCTCTTCAGTTCTGTCAATATTTGTTGCATTTATTTAGGTGCTTTGATGTTGGGTGCACATCTATTTATAGTTGTTTTACCTTCCTGGTGAATTGATCTTTTTATCATTATGCAAAGCATTGTGTCTTTGTCTCTTCTTATGGTTTGTCATGAAAAGTCTATTTTTTTCTGATAGAAGTATGGACACCTTGCTCTCTTTTGGTTACTATTTGCATGAAATATATTTTATAATTTTTCACTTTCTATCTATGTGTGTCCTTCAATAAAAACTGAGTATCTTATAAGCAGTATATAATTGAGTCTTGTTTTTTTGTTGTTGCTTTTAAATTTATTTATCTTGGAAAATTTAATCCATTTATGTTTAAAGTAATTGCCGATTAGAAATAGCTGAATTTTATCATTTTGTTGTTTTCTGTATGTCTTGTTGCCTTTTATTTCTTCTTTTCTCCTTGCTGATGTTCACTGATTTTTTTGTAGTGACATACTTTGATTTATTTTTTATTTATTTCACGTGTATATTTTTAGGTATATTCTTTGCAGTTACCACAGGCTTACATAAAATATATTATAATTAGAACAATCTATTTTAAGCTGAAAACAACTAAATCTTAATTGCTTACAAAACTACTACTATTTACATCTTTTACTTTATTAATATCACAGATTACATCTTTTCACATTATGTATTCATTAATGTATGTTTATAGTTATACTTACTTTTATACATTTGTCATTTAACTTCTATACTAGAATTAATATTAACTCATGCACCAGTATTAATCGTCTATATTTGTCTATATATTTATTTTTACCAGCAAGTTTTATACTTTCATATCCTTTTGTGTTACTGTATTGCATCCTTTCATTTCAACTTGAAGGATTCCTTTGCAATTGCTTGTAAGGCAGCTCTAGTGGTTTGAAACTTTCTCTGCTTTTAGTTATCTGGAAAAATATTTTTCCTTATTTGTTAACAGATAATTTTGATGGATATGGTATTCTATATGAATACCAACTGTATGGTATAGTTGACAACTATGTGATATAGAACTATATTCTACACCAACTATATGATATACTCCACAGTTTTTATTCTTTAACACTTGCACTATGTTATCTCGTTCACTTCTTTGCTTTGTTTCTGCTGAGAAATCTGCTGAGAGTCTTATACATATTCCCTTGTATATAAGTTGCTTTTCTCTCTCTCTTTTCTAAATTCTCTTTGTGTCTTTGAATATTTGGTTTGGTAATAATGTGTTTTAGTTAGACTTCCTCCTTGTGTTCTTCAAAGTTGGAGTCCACTGGGATCCTGGAATCTGGATGTTTATTTCCTTTCTCATATTAGGAATTTTTCTTTTAATAATTTTTAAGCAATCTTTCATCTACTTTTCTATTCTCCTTCTTTGACTCATGCAATAAATATATTGATCCACTTCATTGCATCCATCTTTCTTAGATTTGCTTCATTCTTTTTACATTATTTTCTTCTTTTTGCTCCTCTGGATAATTTCAAATATCCTGTATTTTAGTTCACTGATTCTTTCTTCTGCTTGATCAAGTCTGCTTTTGAACTTCTCCAGTAACTTTTTAATATCATTTATTATATTCTTGAACTTCAAAAAATGATAGATTGTATTTCATATTTTCTATATCTTTGTTGATATTCTCCTTTTGTTCATTTATCATTTTATGAGCTCTTTGAGCATCTTTATGATGCTTATTTAGAATGATTTGTCATGTAATCTATATACATTCATTTCTTTATGGTTGGATCCTGTAGATTTGTATTGTTTCTTTCATTTGTCCAGGTTTTACTGTTTTTTTTTTTTTTTTTTTTTTTAATGTGCCTTATAATGTTGTCCTGGGCTCTACATTTTCAAAATAAAATAGCCACCATTACCAGTTTTTATGAACTGGTTTCATCAGGGAAAAACCTACACCAATCAGTCTGCTTATAGATTCTAGAGAGGCTCTTAAAACTTTTCTGAATGTATCTTCCCTGGAATTGTGTTTGTAAATTACAAGCTAGAGGGATTTGCTGGTTTATTTCCTGAAGCACTTGTAATACATTTCTCTCTCTGGTGTGTGGTACTGCAAGTACTCTAGAGCTGTTATAAGATGCCTGGCTTGCTTTTGTTTGCAGCAGCTCCCATCCATGTGGCATATGCCAAGTCTAGTAAGCACTCCAAGGCAGGCAAGACATAAACCAGTTCCTTGGGCAGCCTCCCAGAAAAGGTGGGAATATTGGGCACTTGCTCCAACTTTTGCCCTCCCAAGCAAGTTAGTGGTTTTCTGCTGCTCATTATTTATTAGAATGGGAGTTGGAGTGGGACTATGGCAAACTGTCATTTTTGTTCTCTTAGAACTTAGATTCAGGCAAGAAAGAAACAAATTCCACAGACATCTCCCCAAAAGTCTGAACATTTTCATATATTTTAGTCTTCTTGTTCCCTTCTAATGAGAATCTGGGAGCTAGAAATTTTCTACCTATTTTTCTGCACTCAGCTGGAGGAAGAAACTATGGTGAGGGGGTGCCACCAAATTTCCTACTCACTTTGACGCTTCTGTTTCATACTCATCTGAGAGGCAGGAGACTTAACTTGCTTCTGGATTTCTCTTAGAGGGTATTGGTCTGTGTATTATTTCTGAGTCTGTGTCTCCAAGAGGGAAGAAGGATAAGGAACTTCCATTTCTGCCATCTTTCTGGCATCATTCCTTCTGCAATTTTTACCTAATTTCTTAAGTGTTTTTTTCAAATTGCCTTAATAAAGATCAATTATTTCTCTTAGTACACTCTTTATATGGTTGATTTTCATAATTCCATATTTGCTCCTTTTTTCTTAAAATATTTCAAGTGAGTCTTTTTCTATTATAACTCAAGATATAATTATTTCTAATATTGAATGCTCAACATTTTCCCTTTTCCATATACATCTATCATTAAAAATTTTATAAACATCTTTTCTTTAAAAGATGGTGTTTTGCTCTTTCATGCCAGCTTGAGGGCAGTGGTACAATTCAAACTCACTGGTAGCCTCAAATTTCTAGGATCAAATGATCTTCCCAACTGAGCCACTTGAGTAGATGATGGCACAGGTGTTCACCAAAATGCCTGGCTAGTTAAAAAAAAAATTATATATATTCCCACCTGAGCCTCTTGAGTAGATGGTGGTACAGGTGTTCACCAACATGACTGGCTAGTTTAAAATATATATATATACACACACTATATATAAATATATAAAATATATGTATTATATATAAAAAATATATATTATAAACATATATACATACATACATACATATATATATATATTCCCACCTGAGCCTCTTGAATAGATGATGGTACAGGTGTTCAACAACATGCCTGGCTAGTTTAAATATAGATAGCTAGCTAGCTAGCTAGCTAGATAGATAGATAGATAGATAGACAGATAGATAGGGATAGATATATTTAGAGAGAGGATCTCACGAGTTTCACTATATTGCCCAGGCTGATATCAACCCCCTGGGCTCAAGTGATACTCCTGTCTCAGCCTCCCAAATCACTGGAATTACAGACATGAACCACCATGCCTGGCATCATTGTTTTCCTCGTAGTCTATGCTTAATGAATTCCAAAGCTAAAAACTCGATTCATGCCTTCTTCTGAATACACACAGATGGCACTACCTGACTGTCAGAAATATTCAAAAAATCAGAGTAATCTTCACCAGAAATTAATTTCAACAGAATGTATTTTCTACTCCAACATATATTCCATTTATCTAGAGCTTCCTATCTCAACAAATGGCATTATTCTCTCTTCCAATGGTAAAAGCCATAAACTCAGATATTCTTCCATCCCCTGATCATCCAAAGTTAATCAATTACTAACTCACATCCTCTTCTCAGTTTTCTAAACATTACCCATTTCTTCATTTTCTCAGTGATAATTGTCTTACTTGTTCTTCCTAATGCCACTGTGGAAGATATATTTCACCTGCTATCTAAACTACTGCAATAAGTTTTGAACTGGTCTTGCTCCTTCAAGTTGCTCCCAGCTATTACATAGTATATTTACAAACAGATTTTTTTTCTTTAAAACAAATTTGATTCACTACCTTGCTTAAGATCCAGTGGATTAAATTTGAAATTTTTGTCATTGTTTAAAGGATATTTATTATGTGGGTTTTGTTTGACTCAACAGTTTTATCTCAGTGTTACTCATGTGCATTTTACTACTATAAATATATAGAATCATCTTTATTTAATTGAACTTGCCATAATCTTGAACCTCATGGTAAATATTACTAATTTGGGAATCCATTCTTGATCTCTTTAACTTTTTTCCACTACGTACTAAATACTATCTTGTATGCATTTCTAGCTTTCAGTTCACTGTATTGTAATAATTTATTTACTTCCTGATTACATCAATTAGACCAGAGATATCAAAGAGGTTGTAAGTTACTCATGAGCTCTTATTAGTTGGTAGATACTGCATGAACCTCTGTGTTGAGATGAGTCTAAGATTGTCTCTCCTGGGTCCTTTGGGGGAAAAATATGCCATGAAAAGCCTGTAATCTCTGCAAAGGAAAAGAGAGAAAAGGAGGAGTGGTTGAATAACTAACTGTTTTTGTAGTCACTGACTATATTTTGAAGCAGGTGCTAGGATAGAGCCCTATCATATATCAAATACTGTGTTTGATTCATTGTATGTTTAATTAAAACTTCAAAACTATATTATGCAGTGTATATTATTCCAATTTTTAAGAAGAGTAATTAAATTGCTCATTTGATTCCTTGTCTAGGGACGCAGAATAAATATAAACAGGATAAACCCATGTCTAGTCGACTTTGGAATCCATATTCCTTTTAGGAGATAAAAGAAAACAAACACGTAATGACCAATGTTCTCTTAATGGACTGGTGAGAGTATTTTAGAAATATACAGTGTGAACTAGATATTCTAAGAATAGAGAAGATGTAGAAGAAGACATTGTTCCTGTACTTAAGAAGCCATTTTGGGGCCGGGCGCGGTGGCTCAAGCCTGTAATCCCAGCACTTTGGGAGGCCAAGATGGGCGGATCACAAGGTCAGGAGATCGAGACCATCCTGGCTAACACGGTGAAATCCCTGTCTCTACTAAAAAATACAAAAAACTAGCCGGGCGAGGTGGCGGGCGCCTGTAGTCCCAGTTACCGGGGAGGCTGAGGCAGAAGAATGGCGTGAACCCGGGAGGCGGAGCTTGCAGTGAGCTGAGATCCGGCCACTACACTCCAGCCTGCGCGACAGAGCGAGACTCCGTCTCAAAAAAAAAAAAAAAGAAGCCATTTTGGAATGTGACATAACATAAAATAACCGAACAAAAAAATAAGTGTAGACTATGGTCTATATTCATAAATGTTTTGGGAAAGCTAATTAGAGAAAGAAGAAAAGGAGCTTTGAAATTGGTATCTTTTTAAAATTTTCACCCACTTTTATAATAGCTATCTCTTAGTCCTCCTTCTTTGCCAAAGATGAAGTGATGTTTAACTAACGTCGCTTTCTAGGGTAGGGATTGGAGAAATTATTACTCTTGGGGGTTCAGTTCATTGACGTGCTGTGTGAATTCAGCTCTCTCTTGTGCCCCCAGATGTAAGATTTTATTGACTGTCCAGCTTGCGCTTGTTGTTAGGCTGGGGAGAAGGCTTCTCTGCAGCTTTCTGCAGCTTAAACACAAGTAAAACAACCCTGGCTTCATCATTTCTTCAGTTATAAATAACAGACCTAATATTATGCTAATACAGGTGCAGAGGCTGGGAACTCTTATGCAGAGTTAAGTCCCTGTCACTGTAACAAATGGCATTCTTTTCCTTTTCTTAAAAAAAAGAAAGACCTCAGCTACAGTAATTTTTTCCTATTTCTAGTGACTCTAATAAGAGGGACAATTACCTTGCAAGCAGAATCTCAATTTTGACAGTGTTAGTTTAGTTTTATCTTTACACTTACTTTCAAAGACTATGTTATCTGCTGTTATTATAATGATTTTCTCATTATTATTAATACTTTAGGTCTAACTTTATTTTTATTAAGCATCTGTTTTATGCAAGCATTGTACCATAAGCCAGGCCTCCTTTATTACCTATAAAAAGTCTGTATAATGTCATTAGGTCTTTCAGTTTGTTCTAATGTGGACAACTTCCCATAAGTTTTACTAGCATTTGTATGTAAAACTCTATTTTTTTCTTAGAATTATGCATGAGAACTGACTGTAGTACTCATAATATTATCTAAACAATACACACAATAATGTGGACTTTACTTCCCTGAAACAAACTCATGTCTGCCTCTCATTTAATTCTGCCTGGCTCCCTAACATAACAACAATCCAATCCTGTACCATGGAGCCATCTCCACATAAACTTGTCCCCCAACATTCTGACATGGCTTGTGCTCTTGGTTCTGCCTTCCTAGTCCTACAGGTTTGTGCTCCACCTTCTAATTATTCAAAGCAATTATGAATTGTTAGTGTTGTGGTTCATTTTACCTCCTATTCAAAGGAAATCTCATCTTTCTTACTGTGGGTCTGATATCAACTCTCCCCGTTAACTGTGTTTTGAATCTCCTCTCAGCTATCTGGCTTCCATCTTCTGTGGGCGAACCTTATTTCAAAAACAGTGGCATCCTCTTTTAATAGCCCCCTTTTGTAAATGACAACGTTATGTGTGGAACTCTGGCTTTTGAGCAAGACTAAGATACTTACCAACTAGGCACTGTGCTGAGCAGTGTGCATAGATTATTGCTTTTAATCTTCATGATAGCCTATGCTGTTGTTAATAAAATCTTAATTTGACAGAGAGGGAGATGGTAGTGAACTAACTGATCCGAGACCATATGGCTAGTGTGTGATAAAGCCAGGATTCAGATGCAGGAATGTTGATGCTGAACACTGTGCTCTCTGTTCCTGGGCTTTATCAAATTATTTACTAATATATGTAATTGTATTCAAGTTGGAATCTAATTATAGAAAGTTATGTCTTGCTCTTAATTTTTTTATTAACACAAGTTTCAATATTCCAGTGTTGGTCTAAGCATCCCGAGAAGCGGGACAGATCATATGTTCCCTACATATTGCCCCCTGAATCTAACACCAAACCAGTATACCACAGGTGCTCATGAAATTCTATTAAATGGATATGAACAAAAATGGACATTTGGGGAATTAGAGAAGATGCAGACCAACCAGATCACCATACAGTGACACAAATATCAGGGCCAAGGAGACACGTGAGTACAGATTCTAAGCGCTAATCCTAAGCACTAGATCATCATGGGTCTCTAATGATTTATGTGTTAAGTGTCTGGTTATAAAGGGAGGACACTCACAGATATTCCGACAGTCATCTAGGATGAATAACACACGTCCTATATTTAAGTTACGGCAATGCAAATCCTAGAAATTTACATGCACGCAAAGGTCAAACTTCACATTTTCAGAATAGTTTCACTGAGCAGGGAAATAGAAAATAATTATTTAGAATGGGGTACACTTTTCCCCTTTTAACTAGTCAACAAATTACCAATTGTTATATATTTTTAAATAACTAGATATGACCTTAGTTTCAAACACCTGATTTTCTCTGCCCTTCCCCATCTATTTATTAAAATAATTGTATACTTAATTTCCTAATAAGCAATGTTATAAATTTTACATACTTCCGGAAAGTGGTACCAAAAATATTTTTCCATGAAACAGACTGTCATGGTGTGGTTCGAGAGAAAGTAAATTTCACCATCTTAAAACAGACATGAAACCAAAACCAAGGTTTATAAATAGCTCCAAGAGAAAGGAACTGTGTATTCTTTGATAGCATAATTATTATATTGTCCAAAATTTGGATTTTCATAAAATCACTTAATATATTAAACAGATGTTGCTTTACCACCAAATATCATTTGGTGACATTAGTTAATAATTTAGAAATTGTTTTTTTAAAGGACATTTTAATTCATGAAGTGACATAACTAGACAGGTTACCCATAGTGAATGAAAATGTAAATATTTTAGACACGAAGTGGGGCATCAGAGTGAACAGGGAGATAGCATAACTAAGGTGACTTTTAGTAGATTTTATTGATATTTAAATATCATGGTTTACATAGATATTTTGGTAATGACCATAGGTCAGGAGCTGGCTGCCACTGAGAAGATAATTTATTACTCACATTTCCCAAGAGGAGGAGGCATGCCATGTTGCCTTGTCACTGCAGAAGAGGACAGGGAGGGGACACAGGAAAGCACTGGGTTCTGCCAGGTGGCAGAGTAAATGAGAGAGACGGGCATAGTGTATTCGAGTCTTTATTATGGTTTGTACAGGAAGAAACAATGAGGTAGGGTATGCATGTTTAAGACTGGCTAGTTTGGGTAATTTTAGAACTTGGATGTATAGGAACTGTCCCTAGCCCAGTAGTCAAGTATCCAGCCCTGGGGCAATTACAGAAGGTGGATAGTGGCTCAGAGGATGAGACCCTGAGAATGGAGGAGGTTGAGGGTGTGTGCTCTGAATTGGTAGGGTTGCATCTGAAAATTTTGCTTACCCAGAGAGTTGCTTACTATACCTAGGAATTGGATAAACCTGAGAAGGCCACTTCCTCCAGATGGCAACAGAGCCTCAGATGTGAAAGCATTAGAATATAGAAAATAAAAGACATGGTTAATACAGTGGCACTTATTAAGTCTTGGAATCCAGAGAGTCAAAAACACACTGGAAAGGTATAGGAGTACTGCTATGGGATCTTTGGGGTGTCGTTTTTATGGCAGGAAATCTGTGGCCGGTGGCACCTTTGCCTGAGTTTTGCTCCTGGGCCTGCTGGACTCCTTCCACCCATTCGGCCTGACAGACTGTGCTCAGTTCACGCTACTGGTCTGGATCCCACATCTCCAAGGGAGACTGCAAGTCAGGAGTGGAGGGGTAAAGGGTGTGTGAGCAAGCATGGGGTCCAGTCACTGCTCAGTAAGACACACCGGCTGCTGCCTTGGGGCGGGCAGCTTCACGGGTCGGCATGGGCACTGGCTCTCTGCAAGGCTGCAGATGGGCAAGGCGCACTTCAAGCAGCTTCCTTCGCTTCACCAGGGAATGCGGCGGTGTCTGGAAGCTTGGAGATGCCAGGAACTGCAGGGCCCCAAAGAGGGAGTCACAGCCCTGGCTCTCTGGGAGCACCCAGGTCTGGGCTCCCCAAAGGGCTGCAGCTCTTCTCTCTTTCTCTTTGCTGGCAACGTGGGGAGCAAGGAGCATGTTTCAGCTCTGTTTGTGGTAAGCATTTTTAGCCTCGTCATTCGGTGGGTCCAGAGTTCTGTCTGCCTCTTGCTGCCATCCATGGTGTCCAAGCTGCTGCCTGCTCCCCGCCCCCAAGAGCACAGGGAGGCCCGGGTCCCCAACCAAGATGGCTGCAGCTGTACCTGGGAGGACAGAGCTGCTGCTTCCTCCGGGCTCCTGCCGGCTCCCTGGAGTATATAGCCCGGCTGCATCTTCTCGCAGCCTCGGCAAGGGCTCCAGGTCCTTGCTGGGCTCGCCCGATGTCCAGGGCAGGGGTGACCTCCCTGCGAGCTTCCTCCATGGCCCCGGATCTCAGGGGCTGCACAGGCTCCCACTCACCCGGCTTGTGGCCCTGCCTAGGGGCCACCTCCAGGAGCAGATCACAGGCCTCTGGGACTGTCAGGCTCCACAGCTGGACCCTGCGGACTCAGCCCCAGGTTACCCCGTGCAGAGGCGCAGTAACTGGGAGCTTTCGGCAAAGTGGGTACGGTGGCTACGTCGCTGGCTAGGTCCCCAAAGTGGGCGCCTCTCCTACTTCCTGCCCAGGGTCCCTGAATCACGGCTTCTGCTCCACACCCCAGGTATGGTTCTCGGGCTCTGTGTACAAACTGCACCGCCCCAGCCTAGCTCCTCCTGGGGCCTCTCTGCCTGACTGCACTGCTCCCCTGCAGGTGGACAACCCGCCAGCCTCATCGTGGCAGCCCCAAAGGGAGGCGGGCTACAGGGGGACTGTCTTCCTCCTCCCCACACCCTCCGGGCAGCAGGGGCATGGCGGCAGCGGCCGCTCCAGATGGTCCGCGGCTGCCATCAGTACATTGCAATTTTTTAAGGAAGAGAAAATTTTCCTTCCAGCAGCAGTCACATACACTTTATGATACATTATTAACAACTTTGTTTATGTATGATTGACACATAAAACACGGCATATATTTAAATGCACAAGTTAATAATTTTGGCTTCGATTTACACTTGTGAAACCATCATTATGATTATACACACGTTTATCACTCCCAAAAGTTTCCTCATGCCCATTTGACATGGCTCAGTCTTGCTCCCACCACCCCCCTCCCTATTTTCTAGGAAACCACTAATATGCTTTCTGTCACAATGGATTGATTTACATTTTATGGAGGTTTATATAAATAACATCACACAACAGTGTCCTTTTTGGTGAGGCTTCTTTCATTCAGCATAATTATTTTGAGATTCATCCATGTTATTGCATGTATCTGTGTTTGATTCTATTTCAGTGCTTATAGAATTTGATATTTAGGGCACTTAGGCATTATCATTTTGGGACAACTACAAATAATGCTGCTATGAAGTTTTATATACAAGCAATTGTATGCTTTCATTTTTCTTGTGTAAATAAACTGGGCTTAGAATAGCTGGGTAATATGGCAGGTGTCTGCAATGTTTTAAGAAATACGAAACTGGTTTTCTAATAGTTTGCACCATTTTACATTCCTGACAATAGTCTATGAGGATTCTGGTTTCACCATGTCTTAATCGATACTTGGTTCCTCCTTCCCTCCCTCCCTCCCTCACTCCCTTCCTTCCTTCCTTCCCTCCCT
>NW_016808764.1:4066534-4175767 GCF_001698545.2 Rhinopithecus bieti
TATATTTTGATGAAACACAATTTTTAATTTTTTTCCTTTATAGATTGTATTCTAGTGTAATATCTAAGAAATTTTTTTTCTGGTACACGACTTCAGAAATTTTCTCCTATATTTTCCTGCAAAAGTGTTTGAGTCTTAGGGTTTGTATTTAAGGCTATAATCTATTTTTTTTGGCAAATGTTATTAGGCACGAACTTAAATTATTTTTTTGCATGTAGATATCTATTTTGTCCAGCATCATGTGGAAGAAACTATCATTTCTCCATTTAATTTCCTTTTCACCTTTTTGAAAATAAATGTATGAATCTATTTCGACATTTTCTTTTGCTTTGATTTACTTATTCATGTTTATTTCAGTTATACGTTTTCTAGAATATTTCAGTTTTAAAACAAATTTTGAAGTCAAGTAAAGTAAGTCCTCTAACTTTGCATTTCATTTTCCAAAGTCGTTTGGGCTCTTCTATAATTTTAGACTCATCTCATCAATTTGTAGAAGAAAAACTGTATGAATTTTTATTGGAGTAGTGTTGAGTTCATCAGTCAACTTGAGGCTAATAGACATTGCAACAATATCAAGCCTCCATTGGTATGATATAAATTTTCATTTATTTAGATTTTCTTTAATTCTTCTCAATAATGTTTGATAGGTTTTAATGTACAATTCCTGCATAATTTTGTCATCTTTACCCCTAAATATTTTATATGATGATGCTGTTGAAAAGGGTATTTATTCTGATTTTTATTGTTGTTAGTATATTGAAATAAAATTTATTTTTGTATGTGTATCTTGCTTCTGCAACCTCCACCTCCCAGATTCAAGAGATCCCACTGCCTCAGCCTCCCTAGTAGCTGGGACTATAAGCGTAGGCCACTACGTCCAGCTAATGTTTTGTATTTTAGTAGAGACAGGGTTTCACCATGTTGGCCAGGATGGTCTCAATCTCCTGACCTCGTGATCCACCTACCTCAGCCTCCCAAAGTGCTGGGATTATAGGCATGAGCCACCGTGCCCAGCCATGTATTAGTTTTAATAGTTATTCTTATAGCTTTCAGGTGATTTTTCTATGTAGATTAACAACTCATATACAATGAGTTATTATTTTAACCATTTTTCCAATGTAGATATCTTACAATAATTCTTTTTCTTGCTTTTATTTATTTACTTATTGTCTTCTAGCTAGAACTTAGAGATCAGAGGTGTGGTGTTATTAAATGGTAGGCTAAGCACCATAGGGACTGGGATAGATCATATATTCCCTGCATCTTGTATCTAGGATCTAGTCCAAAGCAATTACCATAGCTGTTCTCTGGGAGATCATTAAAGGATTTAGAGTACAGCCTTCTCTACCATGATCAGATTTATGATGGGAAAGATAATTCTTGCTGCCCTGTGAAGAATGATTAGAGATGTGCAAGAGCTTAAGTGAGAGGCCAGCCAGAAGAATAGCCCAGGCAAGGGTCGAGAGTGACTTTGAGTGGTGCTTGAAAACGGTAGAAGTAAATTCAAGCTGGGCAGGATGCAGAACCTGTCAGTGTCTAGCATGTAGATGAACCTCAAGAAAACTTGATTTGAGTGATGGGAAAAGAAGGGAAGAGGAGGAGTACAAGCTAAATCTCCAGTTTTAAAGCAGTACTAATAAGAGTCCAGATAATTTGGACTCTCTCCTAAACTTTGTGTACTTCTATTTAAAATGTCTTACAGGCACATGAAAACAAATCTTGTTTGTCTCTATTCTATAAAACTTGGAGCCTTCCTTTGACCACGTAAAAATCTTGGTCACCTCTTTCTATTTTACTTTATAGAATTTTGTTTTACATGTTTAGAGTATAATAATCATTAACAAGTGATGAATGTATTCTTATTTTCACAACTTTTGTGTAAATAGCATCAACTTCAAAATTATCAGATTCTGAGATACTTGAGAAATGCATTGTTTTATTTATTGTATACTGTAATTTATTCTTAAATAACTATGGCTGGGGAAGAGAATTGAGTTGGGCTAATGAGCTTTCGTTTACTTTAGACTTGATCTCCTTGGTATGGATAAGACATAATTGATCAGCCAGTATGGAACAGATAATATTGATTAGGCTCTCTGGTTGGGGTTTTGGTTTCCTGTAGAGTGCTAATGTGCCTGTATCGTGTGTGTGTGTGCGTGTGTGTGTAGCATTCAATTTACCATGAATGAATCAGCTGGTGGCCTTGTGTCTAGTTTTATTGGCCAAAAGTTAAATGAAGCATCAGAGACATTATTAAAATTGGTACTCTACTTCTGGAGTCTTGCTAGCAGAGCTTGGGTTATGTTGAAAATTCTTGTGAGGATTTTCCTCTTTAATATTTCCAAAAGCAGCAAATATGTATGCTATTTCCTTAACATAAAATACCCCTGTCCTTCTATCATCTAAGCCTTCTTCTAGGGATGAGAAACTTTCCTTAGCATTGGAGGATTATAAAAATACCATCTAGGTTTAGACTGATAATAATCTTGTCACAAAGAATATTAAGTGCTAAAATAGAGAATAGTGATTGTAACTATATTTGAAATGTTTCCTAATCAGAATGATCACAAAATAAATGGAAGTGACTCTCCTCATCTAATTGGTTTTCAATGAAATTATAATTTATTAGGATCTTTCGGTTTTGGGCACTGGGCTAAATGATTTGTGCCCCCTCATGTATCCTAATGATCACGCTTTGACATACATAATAAATATTATTCTTCTAATTTAATAGATAACATAATTATTGGAGAGCAAAGGGAACTAGCCTACAGCAGCAGGTACATAGTGAAACTCAAAATAAAACGCAAATGTATCAGAATCTGAAATTTTAAGCTCTTTGTACTGAATCACACTACACTGAAACCTCAATTAAACAGAATGTTTAGGGACTGGCATCACAAAAAAAGGCTTTGGACTTAACATTAGACAATGACAACGTATTAGATGTTTTTGCAAGTTAGGATCTCCAAGTGGCATATTTTAAGCAGAATTAAGAGGCTGACATTTTTATTAAGGAGTATTAGCTATGTAGAAAAAATGTGGGAAGGGACGGATTTGGCAAGGGAAGCTTCAGACCATCATGACAGCCTAACCAAGAGTTAGTCAGCCTAACAGGATACTGTAGAGCAAAGGTTATTTGTTAGAGGAATTCTATATTGGGTGAAATCAGCTATAGCATTGTTTGGTCATTGGCTGGAGCTCAATAATTGCTTAGTCATTGGCTGGGGACCAGCCAAAAAAAGCCTACCCTTAGCTATCACTTTCTCAGTAATTGGTGGAGGTTACCTCGTAAATAGCATGACCTCTGCTGAAAAAGTAGTATGAATCCTAAGGAAGTTAATAGCTGAAGGCTGCAGCTACTAGATTCCAGAGAGTGGCCTGGGGCACAAGATACTCAACCAGAGCAGAGAGTGTCAGCCTCTGTCATGGAAAGGTAATGTGACAGCATTCAATTTGTTACTAAATTTCATGCCACATTTAAATGAAATTGAACGTGAGCTGAGTAGCTATAAAAAGTAATAGAATGGACAATGGACACGACATCAAGATGCCTAAGTCTATCTTTAATTCTTATTTTCCTTTCTTTTGTAGCCCTAAGTTAATTGTTTTCTTCTCTTGGTCTCACTGATTTCATAAAGAACTTTTGGTCTAACATTTTAAAAGTGTTTGGTTTATAACTAACAAACTAAAATGTGACTTAGTAGTTATCTTGATAGAGGTAATGCTTGGAAGAAGACTGAAGGAGGCTTTCACAGTTTTGTAATGTTTTGCTTTTTGATCCAGATGCTGATTAAATGATTGTATTCATTTTGATGGAAAGTTCAAGTTGTTTAGTTATTATTTGTATACTTTTCTACATTTATAATATATTAACTTTTTAACAAAATATTCACAGTAAGACAAAATATAGTATCCAGCTCAAATTCTTGTTGAAAAAAAGACCAGATAGAAATATGTATTTCTATATCTATCTATCTATCTATCTATCTACCCACCCACCCATCCACCCATCCACCTGCCTACCTACCTACCTCTCTATCTTGCCTCCGAAATCTTGATCCTGACTCACATTTGTAGGGACACAGGATATATAAGGTGAAAAGTAAGTTAGGACAAAAAAAAAAAAAAAAAAAAATACCAGTAGTAATCAGTAGTAATCTCAGTGTCAAATCAGAATGGGCTCTTTTTGGTAGTAAATCCTTATTTAAATGATCACTTAACATGGGCTTCCCTTTGAAATATGGCCTGAATACTTCACAGTCCAGCTTGTTTTATTAAACTGTGCTCTGAGGCATTAGATATTTAATAAATTTCAGTTATGGGGCATTAGCTGAAGCCTATAGTTATCCAGACCTTAAAATCTCAGCAGCCATATTAATGCCCTGTGGTGCTATTAATTCACAGCACAATGAAACAGTATATTAAGCTTGTCAAGATACAAGGAGACCAGAGCATGTGAATCATTTGGTAATCTGTCCTATTAAAATAGATCGCATTTAGATAAATGCAGTCCTTTATTTGCCATTAAGCCAAACTTTCAGTTATAGTAGAAGCTGTGTTTAAAATGAAAAAGCTCTAAAAAAATTGAGGATTAGGAAAAAGGAACTTATAGACTTTGAACACAAAACAACTGCAGTGGCTTCACATGATGAAATCACAGCAGAGGCAGAGGAATTGATTCAAATAATGGTATACTTGAGTCGTGACTCTTGAGCAAACACAAAAGTGAATTGGGAGATTTGAGAAACAGCCCCTTAAGCAAGGTTGACAGCAAAAAGGATCCTCACATAAATGTCACTGTCTCAAAGGCCAAGAGTTAAGTGTTGGGAAACTATAGTTTTAAAAATGAAGATTCATGAAAGTATAAATTGTAGAACCAGTTTGCATAGCTGTCTGGAAAACCTTAATAAAATTGAAGATGTGCGCAGGCTATGACCCAGCTTTTCCCCTGCTAGACATGACCTACAGCAACCGGCTCACGTATGCCCTCAGAGACATGTATACAAAGGTTCGTTGCAGCATTGCCGTAATACAAAAACTGGAAATAACCTAAATTCCTATCAACACAAGAAAGAAAAAAATAAATTATTGTGTATTTATAAAAATGCATGCTAAAAGTAGTGGAAATGAAGGTATTCAAATGCCGTGACTCAACATGAATTTATCACGCAAACATACTTATGGTTTAAAAGCAAGTTTCAGAGACTGTGAATAAAATATTATTTTTACGGTTTAAATATACGCAATGGTAAAATTACATGTTGTGTAAGAATTTGTACATGAGTAGGAAAGATATAAAGAGGTGCTTGGGGACTGAGACCATCCTGGCTAATACGGTGAAACACCGTCTCTACTACAAATACAAAAAAATTAGCCAAGAGTCGTGGTGGGCGCCTGCAGTCCCAGCTACTCAGGAGGCTGAGGCAGGAGAATGGTGTGAACCCGGGAGGCGGAGCTTACAGTGAGTGGAGACCACATCGCTGCACTCCAGCCTGGGCGACAGAGGGAGATTCTGTCTCAAAAAAAAAAAAAAAAAAAAGAGGTGCTTGGAAACTGGGGATGGTAAATATCAGAGGCACAGCAGTTACCACTGAGCAGGAGAGAGGCAAATGTAAAGAGTGAGGTGCACAGTATTCAATATGTGAGTCTGGTGGCAGGTTCAGTGTTTTATTGTATTAGTCATTTGTCCCGACCTGCAGGACAGTCGAACGGGCCCTGGAAGGGGGAGTGGGAATGGGGAAGTGGGAATGCGAGGAGACCAAGAAACACAAGAATGGCATGACAAGACAATAGCCTGATCAGTCTGCTTTATCTTGTGGCGTCATGCCTTTTACCGGCTGGCCAGGGAAGAGTTGGGTCAGGTGTGACGCGGACGGCTGGGCTTACTCAAATTCACATATCGCGCATGCGCCGTGGGTTTGTAATCACCGCGTTCGCGGCGCGCCGGAATGCGCTGCGTACCGGCCGCTATCTCGGGCGCGCAAATGATTCTTGCGCCGCGGCCGCGCGAACGGTTCGGCGCGCGCGGAGGTTCGCGCGCGCGCCGGGCCCGTTTTCTGGCCGCGCGCCCGCGCCGCCCTTACCGCGCCGCGCGGGACAAAGCTTTGGCGCGCGCCGGGAGTGCTTTGTAAATAAACGAACCCGGAAATGTGCCCTCTTTGTCCTCCGCTTTGCGGAGATCAAGCACGAGGTCGGCTAATTCCGGGCCTCATGGGCCTCCGGACAGTCCACTGCCTTTTTGTATTGCAGGTATTTTTAAGAAAGTTAAAAACTTGTGAATATCAATTTTGGCTTTACCTACTTACAGATCTATACATATGTTCATTAATTTAGTGAATATGTGTGCTGCTTCTACTTAGAATGAGGACTTCAGCTAGAGTCTTAAAAAGAAATAAAAAATGTATAAGCCATCATTCTTTTCCATAAAAAACTTACATTTCAGTTAGGAGAATTAAACCTGCAGAGAAGTTTGAGCATTTAATAATATCCAAAGTATTCAATATTTTATTGAAAAGAGAGTTTATTTTTTAGGGCAGTTGTAGGTTCACAGCAAAATTGAGTGGATGGTCGGGCACAGCAGCTGATACCTGTAATCCCAGTACCTTGGGAGGCTGAGGCAGGAGGATTGCCTGAGCCCACGATTTTCAGACTAGCCTGGGCAACATAGTGAGACCCTGTCTCTACACAAAATTAAAAAATATATGTATTATCCTGCTGCGGTGGTGTGCGCCTGTAGTCCCAGTTACTCTGGAGGCTGAGGTGGGAGTATCACTTGAGCCCTGGAGGTCGAAGCTACAGTGAGCCGAGATTATGCCATTGCACTCCAGCCTGGACAATAGAGTGAGAAACTACTTGAAAAAAAAAAAAAGCAGAAGAGTAGAAAGTGCAGAGTCCTCACATACCTGTAAAGCTCTGTTTAGTTTCTGTGTTTTTTAAAATTTTTTATTTATTTGTTTTACTTCACAAATAACATATATTTATCATGTATAACATGACATTATTAAATATGTATACATTATGGACTCACTAAATGAAGCTAATTAACATATGCATTACCTCACATATTTATCATTTTATTATGGTAGGAGAAATAAGTTTGAGAGATCTATTGTAATACATGGTGGCTGTAGTTTATTAATAATGTATTGTATTCTTCAAAATTGCCAAGACTACATTTAATTCTGTGAGAAACTGCAAAACTATTTTCCAAAGTGGCTAAACCATTTTGCATTCCTATGAGCAATAAACTAGAGTTCCTTTTGCTCCAAAATATTCATCAGCATTTAGTGGTTGCATTATGTTGGATTTTGGCTGTTTTAATAGGTATTTAGTAGTATCTTACTGTTGTTTTAGTTTGCAAAATCATATGTCATTGATCATTTTTTCATATGCTTAATTTCCATTTTTACATCTTTGGTGAGGTGTCTGTTTATATCTTTTACCTGTTTTTTTTCCATCAGGTGTAACCATTTGGGACTGATGCCTTCTGTTTTGGAAGTTTGTTAATCATTGATTTAATCTCTTTAATAGACTGATTAAGACTGTCTACTTCTTGTATGGAGTTTTGGCAGACTGTGTCTTTCAAGGAATCGATCTATTTAACATAGGCTATCAAATTTGTGGGCATTGAGCAATTCATTACATTTCTTTATTATATTTTAAAATCCATGGGATCTATAGTGATGTCTCTCCTTTCTGATATTAGTAATTTATATCATGTTTTTTTCTCATTTAGCCTGGCTAGAGGCTTATCAATTTTATTGATCTTTTGAAATAATCAGCTTTAGATTTTGCTGATTTGCACTATTGATTTCCAGTTTTTATTTTCATTTATTTCTGTTCTGTTATTCATTATTTTTTTCTCTGCTTACACTGGATTAAATTCTCATTTTCTAATTTCCTAAAGTGAAAACTTAGAGTATTGATTTTAGATCTTTATTCTATTTTTTGCTCCTTCACACAAATTTTAATCAGTTATATTTTATTTAGCTTAAAATTTTTAAAACTTATCTTCCTTGGCTTATGTGTTATTTGTAAGTGTGTTGGTTGATCTCTGAGTATTTGGAGATTTTCCAGCTATCTTTGTTTTGAATTTTTAGATTAATTTTATGTGGTCTGAAAGCAAACATTGTGTAATTACTATATTTTGAAATTTGTTAATCTGCATTTGATAGCCCAGAACGTGATCTGCCTTGTACAATGTTTCATGTGAGCTTGAGAAGAATATGGAATTTGTTGTTTTGGGGTAATCTACAGACGTTGATTACATCCAGTTGATTGAGGGTATTACTAAGGTAAACTATATTCTTACTAATTTTCTGCCTGCTGGATCCATTTCTAATATAGAGGTTTGATGTCTCCAAGTATAATAGTAAATTATCTATCTCTTCCTGCAGTTCCATCAGTTTTTGCCTGAAGTATTTTGATGCTTTGTTGTTAGGCACATACTCACTGAGGATTGTTATATCTTCTTGGAGAATTAACCCATTTATCATTGGGTAATGCCCCTCTTTATTTCCGATAACTTTCCTTATTCTGAAATTTGCTCTTTCTAAAATTAACATAACTACTCCAGTTTCCTTTTGATTAGTGTTAGGATGTTATATTTTTCTCCCTGCCTTTCCTTTTAATCTATATGTGTCTTCATATTTTAAGTGGGTTTTGTGTAGACAAGTGTATTAATCTGTTCTCAGACTGCTTTGAAGAAATACCTGAGACTGGGTAATTTATAAAGAAAAGAGGTTCAGTTGACTCACAATTCTTCATGACTGAGGTGGCCTCAGAAAACTTACATTCATGGCAGAAGGTACATTCTTCATAGGGCAGCAGGAGAGAGAATCAGTGCAAGCAGGGGAAATGCTAGATGCTTATAAAACGATCAGATCTCATGAGACTCACTCATTATCACAGGAACAGGATGGGGGAAACTGATTCAATGATTCAATTACCTCCATATGGTATTGCCATTGACATGTGGGGGTTATAATACAAGGTTAGAATTGGGTAAGGACAAAGTCAAACCATATCATTCTGCCCCTGACTCCTCTCAAATCTCATGTCCTCACAATTGAAAACACAATCATACCCTTTTAATAGTCCCACAAAGTCGTAACTCATTCCAGCATTAACCCAAAAGTTCAAATTCAAAGTCTCATCTGAGACAAGGCAAGTCCTTTCTGCCTAAAAGCCTGTAAAATAAAAAGTGAGTTATTTTCAAGATACAGTGGGGACAGAGGCATTAGGTAAATACACCAGTTTCAAATGGGAGAAATTGGCCAAAACAAAGGGGCTACATGCCCCATGCAAGTCTGAAATACAATAAGGCAGTTGTTAAACCTTAAAGTTCCAAAATGATCTCCTTTGACTCCATCTCTTGTATCCAGGGCAAGCTGATGTAAGAGGTAGGCTCCCACAGCCTTGGGCAGGTTTGCCCCTATGGCTTTGCAGTGTACAGCCCCCTTGTACATCTTCCTGTCTTCTTCCAAGCCCTCTAAACTGTTCCAAACTCTGCCTTTTACCCAATACCAACTTTCACAGGCTGGTATTGAGTGCCTGTGGCTCTTCCAGGTACATGGTATAAGCTGTTGGTGGATCTACCATTCTGGGGTCTGGAGGACGGTGGCCCTCTTCTCACAGCTCAACTAGGTAGTGCCCCAGTGGAGCCTCTGTGGGGGCTCTGACTCCATGTTTCCCTTCTGTAGTGCCCTAGCAGAGATTCTCCATGAGGGCTCCACCTCTGCAGCAGATTTCTGCCTGGACATCCAGGAGTTTTCATACATTCTCTGAAATCTATGTGGAGGTTCCCCAACCTTCATTCTTGACTTCTGTTCACCCACATGCCCAACTCCATGTGTAAGCTGCCAGAGCTTGGGGCTTGTACCCTCTGAAGCAATGGCCCCAGCTGTACCTTGGTTCCTTTTAGCCACAGCTGGAGCTGAAGCAGCTGGAAAGGAGTACACCATGTCCTGAGGCTCCATTTAGTAGGGGGCCCTGGGTCCATCCCAAGGGGGGCCCTGGGCCCATCCCACAAAACCATTTTTCCCTAGTAGACCTCCAGGCCTATGATAGAGAGGCTGCTGTGAAAGACTCTGACATGCCCTGGAGACATTTCCCCCATTTTCTTGGTGACTAACATTTGACACCTTGTTACTTACACAAATTTCTGCAGCTGGCTTGAATTTCTCCCCAGAAAATGGGTTTTTCTTTTCTATTGCATCATCAGGCTGCACATTTTCTTAACGTTTATGCTCTGCTTCCCCTTGAATGTTTTGCAGCTTAGAAATTTCTTCTGTCACATACTCTAAATCATCTCAATCAAGTTAAAAGTTCCACAGATCTCTAGGGCCAGGGCAAAATGCTGCCACCATCTTTGCTAAAGCATAGCAAGAGTCACTTTTGCTCCAGTTCCCAAGCAGTTCCTCATCTCCATTTGAGACCACCTCAGCCTGGACTTCATTGTTCATATCACTATTAGCATTTTGGTCAAAACATTCAACAAGTTTCTATGAATTTCCAAGCTTTCCCACATCTTCCTGTCTTCTTCCGAGCCCTCTAAACAGTTCCAACCTCTGCCTTTTACCCAGTTCCAAAGTTGCTCCCACATTTTCCGGTATCTCTACAGCAGTGCCCCACTACCTTGATAACAATTTACTGTATTAGTCCATTCTCATGCTGCTATGAAGAAATACTCAGGACTGGGTAATTTATAAAGAAAAGAGGTTTAAATGAATTACGGTTCTGCGTGGCTGGGGAGGTCTCAGGAAACTTATAGTCATGGTGGAAGGCACCTCTTCACAGGGCAGCAGGAGAGGGAATGAGTGCAAGCAGGGGAGATGCTAGACATTTATAAAACCATCAGACCTCCTGAGTTTCACTCATTACCACAAGAAGAGCATGGAGGAAACCATCCCATGATTTAATTACCTCCCACCGGGCTTCTTCTTTGACACATAAGGCTAGTGGGAATTTACAATTCAAGGTGAGAATTGGGTGGGAACACAGAGCCAAACCATATCAACAAAGGTATAATTGATGTTTGTTTTCTAGATCCAATCTGACAATCTGTGTCTTGATTGATAAACCATTTAAATGGTTACTTATATAGTTGCCTTAATATCTACTATATATGTTACTGATTTCTATTCATTGCCCTTGATTTTTGTTTCTACTTTTATATTTCACTCTTTTCCTGCCATTTGTAATTTTAGCTGAGAATATTATGATGACATTTTCTCTTCTTTCTTAACATATCAATGATATTATTATTATTTTTTACTTTTTAGTTTTTGTCCTAGAATCTGCAGTATACTTTTACAACTAAGTCAGGTCTGCTTTCAAATGGCACTCTACTACTTCACAGGTAATGTCAAGTACCTTGTAATAACAAAATATTTCTAATTATTCCTTCCTGTTTTTGGTTTAATTGATGCTGTTTATTTCACTTATACATAAGTGTGTATGTATGAACACACATTTTTTTTTACTTATGACACTGAATTTTATTTTGTTGAAAATGCTGAAATGAAACATAATTATAAGCTTAAGCTTCATTCGTTAGTGTGTCTGTGACTGTTTTATTTTTTCTTTAAAAAATTTTTTTAAAACTTTTGTGGCTACATTGTAGTTATATATATTTATTGGGCATATGAGATATTTTGATACAGGCATGCAATGTGAAGTAATCACATCATCAGGAATGGGGTATCCATCCCCTCAAGCATTTATCCTTTGAGTTACAAACAATCCAATTACATTATTTAAAAATATGTATTTTTAAATTAAAAATTAGAAAATAATTATGTATTAGAAAAATAACAATTAGTTATTATTGACTATATTCACACTATTGTGCTATAAAATAGTCGGTTTTATTCTTTGTTTCTATTTTTTTTATGAAATAACCTTGCCCACCTTCCCTTTCCAACCCCCCCACTACCCTTCCCAGCCTCTAGTAATAACAAACAGTTATTATCTATTATGCCAGTTAAGAATAAGAAATAAAAGTTTTCATTTTATATTCATTTATTACTTCTCTAATGTTCTTTCTTTAAAATGTAGATCTGAATTTACGACTATATCATTTTCCTGCACTCTGAAATCTTATTTTAACATTTCTTACAAGACAAATCTACTGACAAGTAAGTTCTCAATTTTTGTTTGTCTGAAAAAAAGGTTTATTTGTCCTTCATTTTCAAAGGATAATTTTCAGGAATACATAATTCTAGGTAAGTGAGTTTTTTTTTTTTTTAACACTTCAAATATTTTACTTTATTCTCTTTTTTGCTTGCATTGTTTCTGAGAACAAATCTGATGTAATTATTGTCTTTGCTTCTCTCTATGTAAGGCATTTTCCGATTTCTTTCAAGTTTATCTTTTAGTTTCTCCATTTTTAATATGGTATGCATAGATGTAGATTTTTTGGCATTTTTTTCTGCTTGCTGTTCCCTGACTCTCCTGGATCTGGGGTTAACATTAATTTAATGACATTAATGTGTCTGATATTAATTTAGTAAAATTCTCAGTCATTATTACTTCAAATATGTCTTCTATCTTTTTCTGTCTCCTATGTTTTATATTCCTATAATGCGTATCTTATACATTTTGTGGTGGTTTCACATTTCTTGAATTTTTTTTTCCATTTTTTTACTTTTTTTTTCTCTTTGCCTTTTAGTTTTGGAGGTTTATTTTGACATACCCTCAAACTCAGAGGTAATTTACTCAGTCATGCCCAGTCTATTAATGACCCATTAAGACAATCTTAATTTATTTTTTATTCTTTTTGATCTCCGGCATTTTTTATCTATTCTTTCTCAGAATTTCCACTTCTTCATTTGCATTATCCCTGTGTTCTGACAGGTTTTCTACTTTGTTTATTAGATCCCAGACCATAGTAATTATACTTTTTAAATTCTTTATTTCTTGTCTGATAATGCTAACATTCTTCTCATATCTTACTCAGATCCTGGATGCTTGCTTAGTTTCTTGAAACTGAGCTTTCTGTCTTTTAGTATTACTTGCAATATTTTTTCTTGTTAGCTGGGCATGATATAGTGTGCAAGACGAACTGTATTAAATAGGCCTTTATTAATATGGCAGTAAGATATGGGGGAAGGGGGAGTGTTCTATAATCCTATGATTGGATCTCAGTCTTTTAGTGAGTGAACCTGTGATTCTTGGACTGCGAAATTGACAAGCACATCTGAGTAACCCCCCAACTCCACTTCCTTTAGGTGAGATAGCTAGCTGGGCCTGGAGTTGGGTATTTCTCTTCTTCCAGCTCAGTCGTGCCCTGATAAACCCCTATAGGCTGGGTTCTAGTAAAATAATTTCTTTTGAGGACATACTTTGTTAAGAAAATGAAAGGCTCTGGAGTATTCCAAAATAGCTATTTTTATTCTCCTTCTCCTGGAAGCATGAGAGGATTTTTCTCTAATCTTCCCTGTGGGAACATGGTAGAGATGTCAGTGGTAAAACTCACAAACATGTGAGGGTTCTTCTGGAGTTTTAAGCTCTCAGACGTGTTCAAACTGAGCCTCCAGAAAATTTTCAGTTACAGTTGGGATTTTTCTACCCCATCACTGGGGTCTGTGGTGGTTTCTGCTCCTGGGTTTCTGCCTGTTAAGTTGTAAGTCTCCATATCCAGCCTGTCTCCAATTTTTGAGGCAACAGTTTGCCCTGTTGTCTCACTACGGTGACAATTCTAGGAAGAGTTGTTACTTTTCAATATTTTAGCTTTTATTTATTGTTAGAATAAGTGATGACTTCAAGCTTCTTATACAGCAAATTGGAAACTAGTAATACCAGTAATTATTTGATAATGGAATTGACTATGTCTACAGTAAATCTCTGTTAGGCAACAGAATACACATCACCTATCTCCTGAAAACTTGACTAAAAATAGAAAAGATGTAGGCAATAAAGCAAAACCAACACCACAGGCACTCATCTGTTTATTAGACACTTTGCTTTTTTTTCCAGGACATGGCAGAATGTGTTAAGTTGGCAAGTGCTCGCCCTTGCCTAGATTATTTCAAACATTTTATACAATGGTTCAAGTTGTGTAGCAAGGGCGATTTTTGTTCAGTGTGTGTCTACCTATTCATTTTTTATTGTTCTATTGATGCTACATTTTTGGAAAAATAAATCAAAATGTAGAGATATTTCAATTCCAATAAAAATATATTATTTTAATATAAATTAAAACATAGAGACATTTCAAGTCCCCAGTGGCCAATTTCAAGCCCACTTGTGAATCGTGGGACCAGTTACTTCATTTTTAGCTTGATGTTCCTATGTTATTTTTGCCACTTGAGTCTAACTTATAAAAGGCTATATACATCTATCTCTACTTCTATCTATCTATCATATTAGTTTATCTACTAAGGCCTTAAAATGTATTTTCTAAAAGCTTTTCTGTAACTGATCAACTTAAGTGTCAGTTGGGTGTCTGACATCCATAAGGCTTTGAGATTATTTCTCCAAATTCCATAGGAAACTAATCTCTTTCTTCTCAATACTGTTTTTACTAAGATTCAAGCATAGGGGCTTATATCCAAGGGGTTTTCCTAAAAAAAAAAAAAAAGCAAATATATAAATATATGTAAAGAAAGTATTCAGAGTAGAAGCATTTGAGGAATAGTGTGTCTAATAGCATGTACTCCATGTTTTCCCCATGAGCAAATGAAAAATGTTCAAAATATGTGAAAAGAATGAAGTGAAAAGTGAGATCTTGAAAGAGGATTATTCACAGCTGAAAGATAAGTAAAAAACATCAAAGAAGAGGTCAAGCTCTCTGGCTCATACCTGTAATCTCAACAATTTGGGAGGCCAAGGTGAGAGGATCACTTGAGCCTAGGAGTTTGAGATCAGCCTGGGCAATATGGCAAGACCTTCCTTCAAGACCTTGGTTCTACATTAAAAAAAAGAAAGAAAGAAAGAAAGAAAAAGCAAGCACGGTGGACATGTTCCTGTGGTCCTAGGGAGGCTGAGGTGGGAGGATTGCTTGAGTCCAGGAGGTAGAGGTGCAGCTGTGATTGCATCACTGCACTTCAGCCTGGGAGACAGTGCAAGGCCTTATCTAAAAAACAAAAATTCAAGGGAGAGGACTCTTTGGCTTCAAATGAAAGGGAAAGAATAAAGTGAATTTGTTTTACTATATGGTAATTGTGAATTTTTGTATTCCATAAGGTAATAGGGCCATAAATGCTACAAGTTGATGTAGCTGGGCCATTGCAACACTTAGGTGATATATCCATTAGTTGCAGGTACTGCTGCAACCAATATTACTAGTACTGCCACCATCTGCCAGTAACTGAGAACCAACACTCTTCCCAGTACTGCACTAAGAGTAACCTAGTACATATCTCATAAACTTTCTAGGTAAATAGATGTCCATGTTCCATGGAGTGGTCCACCATTTGCTAGCTCTATGTCCTTGTGAAATTCCTTTATTTTCTCTAATTCTCACTTTTTCATATGTAAAATGAGTCTCCTGGTGCTATTCATCTTATAGGTTGTTTTCAGTGCAGTTGGTCTCTGACTTACCATGTTTCGACTTACAATTTTTCAGCCTTGCAATGGGTTTATCAGGACGTATGCCCATCATAAGTCAAGGAGCATCTGTATTATGTAAAGTGTATATCACAATGCCTAGAACACAATAAGCTCTTGGTGAAGAGTTTTCTATTATTATTCTTATTAGTGTTTTCGTTAATATTGTTGTTAGTTTCTCCTTCTGACCTATGAAAACTACAAGAGAGATACAGGACTTTGGTGACTTGAAAAGGTAAATCACTAAATAAGTGTCATCATAAAGAATGAAATCCAGAAAAAGGATTATGAGAAGATGGTAGGGTGGGAAGCACCAGGAATCCATCTACTCACCTGCATAAAAATTACAGTGGAAGAATCTGTTTGATGTAAATATTTAGAACTATTAAATGCTTCTAACTTCTAGAAGATTTTAGTTGTACATTGTAACTAATTTTGGTCAATTGCAGCTCTTAGTGCAATTGACTTATCTGTTTCTAGCCACCACCTCCCACTCCCTACTCCTTACTGTCATAGAGGAGGGCAGCCATTGTTTGTTGCAACTGCCCCCATTTGTAGATTACTGCAAGCCCTTCCCTTTTGGTTGAAGTAACTTCCTGGAGGTTTAAAGGGCCAGTGATTTTCGTTTCCACTTTATATTCTCTTTTTTCCTTCATGAGAGTCAGGCATTGTTAAAGATTAGGACATTAAAAAGCAACCACATATGGGCAGAAATTAGAAAGCTACCACAATTGCTCAAGGAAAGGTGCAGGCTCAGCAAAGACCTAAACAACTTTAAATTTATACCTCAGATTCATCATTAGCACAGAGACAACCAGCAGCACAATTTTAAAAAAGCAAACATAAAAGAAAAAAAATCCAAGTGAAAAGAATGAAATTGGACCCTTAATTAACACCTTATATAAAATTAACTCAAAATTAATGTAAGACCTACATATAAGATCTGAAGTGATAAAAGTCTTAGAAGAAAGTGAAGCACAGGGCAAATCTTTATGTTGAGAATTCCTAAAACCCAATAACAAAAACAAAATCAAATTTATAAATGAGGAAGATACTTGAGTAGACATTTCTCCAAAGAAGATATACAAAGGATCAAGTATTAGGGACATTAGGCACATGATTAGGAAACATCCCTGATCATTAGGGAAATAGAAATCAAAACCACAATGAGATAAACTCTCTCACTCATTAGAATGGCTGCTATCCAAGACAAAAACAGATAAAAAGTATTGGTGAGAAGGTGAACAAATTAGAATCCTTGTGCATTGTTGGTATGAATGTAAAATGGTACAACCACTGTGGTAGGCAGTATGATAGTTCCTCAAAAAATTAAAAATAGAATTATTTTTTAATCATCCATATCATCCAGGAGTCCCACTCGAAGGTATATACTCAAAAGAATTTGGAGAGATATTTTGAAGAGGTATCTGTAGAATTATATTCACAGTAACATTAGCTAATACATAGAATCAAATCATTTTTCCACTGATGGATGAATAAGTAAAATATGGTACATCCAATGGAATATTATTTAGCTTTAAAGGAAGGAAATTCTGGTGTGTTTACAAGATGAATGAACCTTAAGGATATTATTCTATGTGAAATGAGCTGGTCACTAAAGGACAAATACTGTATGATTCCATGTGTGTGAGGTATTTAGAGTAATCAAATTCTCAGAAACTGTGGGCAGCAAGTCACCCAGGTGCCGAGGTAAGAGACTGAAGACACAAGCTGTTCCAGTATAATAAAGAAAACATATAGAATAAGAATAGTTATACTAGAAATAGATTATAGATATGATTATGAATATTATTAATCATTAGTTTATAGCATTATTCTTTATTCCAATATTATAATAATCTTTGTTCTACAATTATAACCTAGGAAAAACCAGGCCATACAGAGGAGGTGAAGGGACACAGTGAGGAGTGACCAGAAGGTTAAGTGTGAGCCCTCTGTTACGCCCGGGCAGGGCCACTAGAGGGCTCCTTGGACTAGTGGTAACGCCAGTCCCTGGAAGGGCCCCTGTTCCTTAGCGGACCTTGGTCTAGCGATAGCACCAGTGCCTGGGAAGACACCTGTTACTTAGCAGACTGGGAAAGGGAGTGTCCCTTTCCCCAGGGGAGTTAGAGAAGACTCTGCCTCACCACCTCTTGTGGAAGGCCTGACGTCAGTCAGGCCCACCCACAGCCATCCAGAGGCCTAAACGTCTCCCTGTGATGCTGTGCTTCAGTGGTGACGCTCCTGGGCCACTTGCATGTTCCACCCTGTGTAGCTGGCTCCGCCTTCTAGATAGTAGTAGCAGAATTAGTGAAAATATTGAAGTCTTTGATCTCTCTGAGAAATGCATAGAAGAAATAATGACGTAAGCTGACCCTTCTCTCTCTTCATCTCCCCTACCAAATAGGGAAGGGACCCCTGTCTGGTGGACACGTGACTCACGTGACCATACCTATCACTGAAGATGACTCACGCTCCTTACCCTGCCCTCTTGCCTTGTATACAGTAAATAACAGTGTGGCCAGGCATTCGGGGCCACTCCTGGTCTCCGCACCTTGGTGGTAGTGGTCCCCCGGGCCCAGCTGTCGTTTCTTCTATCTCTTTGTCTTGTGTCTTTATTTCTATGATCTCTCATCTCCACACAAGAAGAGAAAAACCCACAGGCCCTGTAGGGCTGGACCCTACAGAGACAGAAAGAATGGTGGCTTTCCAGGGCTATGGGAATGGGGAAATCGGGTGTTACTGTTCAGTGAATATAGAATTTCAGTTTTGCCAGTTGAAAAGAGTTCTGGAGATGAATTGTGATATTTGTACAACAATATGAAGGGACTTAGTATGACTAAACTGTACACTAAAGGATGGTTAAGATAGAAAATTGTAGTTTATATGTATTTTGCCACAATTTTTAAAAAATGAAAAAAAAAGAATCAGATCCAATTTTGACTTTTGGACTGTACTATTTCTACTTCTGTGGTAAAGTGAATGGTACTCCTGCCTTAGCAGATTTCATACATGTTTACAGAAGATTTTTACTCATCTTTGTATCACGTGCAGTTAATAATAAATAAATAATATTTATTCATTCAACAGAAAGTTATTAAACACTTTCTAATGTACCTGACACTATGCTGAGATGAATAAGACACATCTTCTGAGATATTTGCATCATTTTCTGTTCTTTAGATTTATTTTATAATTTTTATTAAATTGGTTATAATGATGCCCATTTATTTTGTTATGTTTTTTAACTCAAGAAAGTGCCATTTTTCTTTATTCTAGTTTACACTTTTGGTTGTTGCTTTTGATTCATTTAGTTTTTTGTTTTTGTTTTTGTTCCAGGACAGCGTGTGTGTTATCTCTGCAATACACTTTCCGTGTTTGTATTCATTGTTCTAATCAGTTTTTAATCTTCCTATATTGAGAAAGCTGAAATTGCATCATCTGTTCCTAATCTTCTGCAGCATCAATGCTGCTCTTCAGTGCCTCCAATGCTAATTTATCCATTTCCTAGTAGTCTTTTGTTACTTGTGTACTTCACCCTCACGCATATTTTTCCTTTTATCTTGTTATACTTTTTCTTCTTTTGGATTTCAATTTTTTTAAGCCATGTATACTCATAATTCCTAAAATTCGTATTAGATCATATTCTTTTAGTAACCTTTCCAGTAATGTTATTTTTCCTGATCTATCTACATGATTCCCCATTATCCTTACTTTCTTCATGTTTTCTCTTTCCTCTGTTTCATACAAGTGAGAGCTATCTGGGCTTGATTTCTGTAAAGAGGCTGATGACCTTTTTTGGCCCCTTTTTATGTCTATTTCTGTGAAAATCAAATTCCTTAAAAGCTCTACAACTTAAGGGAAGATTCATGTGCTCAGTCACATCTTTTGATTCCCACTTTACAGGTGATAAAACTAAGGCACTAAGAAACTTTCCCAAGGTTACACAACTGGTAAGCAGTAGCAGTGAAGTTAGCAGTGAAACCTAGGCAATCTGTCTTCAGAGTCCATGACATAAACCACTGTGTCAAATACTTCCTGGTGCTTTTTCTTTTATCTTTTATCAATGTATACTATAATCAGAGAAGAACACATACACCATAAGTTTACAGCTTGATAAATATTTACAAACACAGCACACCTATACAGTCAGCTTCCAGAATATTATCAATTCCCAGTCTCTACCATGCCCTTGAGATTTACCATTGTTCAACTTTTTTAATAGGAAAAAATAGTTTCACCTGGTTTTGTACTTTTATACAAATAGAAATGTCAGTATTTATTGTGCCTGGTTTCTTTCTTAAAAATTACGTTAATTATATCCATTCAATAATTCTGTTGCTATAAAGTAATGGCATTGTAGGAATATCCTCAGTATATATTAACATATTCATTGTAATGCTGATGGACATATGGGTAGTTTCTATTTGTTTTTGTTTTTTTGGAAGGAGGAGGCTGTAAAAATATTGCATTTTAGTTAACATTTCAGATGTGTATATGTCTAAGGGTGGACTTTCTGAGTCCTAGGATATTTCGTTGCTCAGCTCTATTATATCATCCTGAATGACGTTCCAATGTGGCAGTGCCAGTTTAACTCAGCTGCAGTGTGTATAAAGGCTTTCTTAATTTACTTATACAGTGTGTATAAAGGTTTATTCACATTCTCAGCTGGTGTTTTAAAATCATTAGTTGTCTTTATCTTTTCGAGTAAACCATGTTTAATATGTGTTTCCATTACATATAAATAACTTAATATCTTTTCACATATTCATTAAACATCTTGGGATCCTCTTTTTTTTTTTCTTCTTCTTTTCTTGAGACAGCATCTTGCTCTGTCACCCAGGCTAGAGAGTAGTGGTGTGATCATAGATCACCACAGCCTTGACCTCCAGGGCTCAAATGATCCTCCCACCTCAGCCTCCTGAGTAGCTGGAGGTACAGGCATGCACCACCACACCTTGCTGATTTTTTTTACTTTTTTTGTAGTGACAGGGTCTCACTATGTTGCCCAGACGTGTCTTGAACTCCTGAACTCTAGCGATCCTTTCATCTCAGCCTCCTGAAATGCTGGGGTTACAGGCAAGAGCCACCACCCCTGGCCACATTTTGGTATCTGTTTCTTGTGAAGAACCAAGACTTTGTCCATTCTTCAATTTGGTTGTGTGACCTTTTCTCATTGAGTTGTAGATGTTCTTAATGTTTTCTGAATATAATGCCTTTGTTATTTAAGAATGGTGCAAAAGTTATTGTGGTTTTTGCCATTGAAAGTAATGCAAAAATGCAATTACTTTTGCATCAACTTAATATTTTTTCACTATGTTCTGCTAGCCTGTAGTTTCCCTTTTCACTCTTATTAGTGTCTTGTGAGGACAATATGATTTTTTTCATTTTAGTAAATTTCAATTCTTCAGTTTTCTTGTTACAGATTTTATGTACTGTTAAGTATCTTTGCTAATCTACATCAAAATGATATCCTCCATTATTTTCTATAAATTTTTTTACTGCCTTTCCATTCATTTTTAAATTTGACAATCTTTTTGGAACTAATTTTGAGTATGAAGTGAAATAAGGATCTTGATATATTTTATAGCAAATATATACCTAATGGAGACCTTTTCCTCATCATACTACAGTTCATCTTCTCGGTGACTCCCGGTGGAGTTACAGGTGTAGCTGCTGTCTAGATTCTGTATCCTTGGTTGTTACCTATCCTTATGCCAACATTACGACATATTTACCATAGATTTGAAGTACTATTGCTGTTTGATCCTGGACATTCTTCAGCTTTCTTCTTCTGCTCCTTCAACCTTGCCTTTGGTTATCTTGGATTATTAAATTTATGTTTGAATTTTAGAATTAGCTTGTTAATTCCTACAGTGACTAATGCATGCACACACACACACAAACTAGTGGCATGTACTGAACTTATAGATTAATTCAGGGAGAATTTGTATCTGTACAAATGGAATCATTTAAGCCATAAACATTTTGTAGCCCTCCATTTCGTTTTCTTCTGTTGGTTTTTTAAGGTTCTTTCAATAATATTTTAAGTGATTTTTTTGGTTTTAGCATAGAATTATATACCTTATGAGATAGATATATATGTTACACATTTCTAGATGTTTTATGATTTTTAATGCTTTTGCAAATCATAGCATTTATAATTTCTTGGATGCTATTGTAAAGAATGCCATTTATAACTTCATTTTTCTAGTTGTGTATAGTCAGGTGTGAAATATTTAGTTAACCATGTATTCAGTGACTTTGACAAATGGAGCAATTAATATTAACACTTTGCCTGCAGATTACTTTGGGTTTCCTAGATAAGCAACCGTCTATAACAGTGTGGTAATTATAATTTCAAATTGTAATTTCATTTCTTTTTTTTTTCTACTTAGTAGAGCATTATTATTTTCTTGTTTTATTTCACTTGTTGGCACCTATGGTACAATATTTTTTAAAAAGAAAGTTGAGATAGTAGAGATTTTTTTCTGTTTCCTACTCTCAAGGGAATTCAATATTCCAACATTGTGAGTGAACACAGATCACATGCAAAGTGGTGGAAGCTGGACCTAGTTGTATGTATCTAAGGATGGGAGTCTATTGCTTTATTCTGTCTTCTTTCCTATCACTTAGCTTCTGCGTAGTCTCCATCTCATTTTTGGCTAATCACTCTCTGGCTGTGCCATGAACACTTTCACCATTGGTAGTCAGGCTATTCTTTTTCTCTGCAATGAAGTCACCAAGCCGGTTCTCTGGAAGGACTCTGAGGGTGTATTCCTTTCAAGAGGATGGATACCCAGTATGAAAGTCTCCAGGTCAAATTGAAAATTTGTTCCTAGAAAAAGTGATGTCCAAGACATAACATATACTCTTTCGAAGGCCTTGTGACCCTCCCAGGGTCCACCAGAGTAATACCCTTACCCCCAAACACACTTTATCACCCAGGGCCACCCAGCCCTATGTCCTCCACTGCTTCGAGTTTCCTGAGGCCTTCTCTCCAGATGGTGTGAAATTTATGGTGTGAGAGTTTCCCTGCTTCCTGGCTTTCAGGATATCTTCTGATTTTTTTTGATTATTTGAGCAAGAATGACATCTTCAGCCTTAATTATTTTCCTAGACTCCAGCTTCTGAAGGAATTTCTATCTTCAACTCCCATATCTTTTTTTTTTTCCTGAGTCCTTGAAATATTCTGTCCTAGAATCATCTGATCTACTGTACAATGTCTTCAGGTCTGGTTTTTGCCTTATTCAAGCCAACAGTTCCTCTCCTTAATAGAATTAATGTAAACTGTGAAAACGAACAGGAAAATACTTTGTAACATGTATATGACTTACGTTCTGAGAAGAGGAAAAATAGCTAGCAATTTTTTAAATTCCACTTCTTCATAGTTTCTCATTGTTTAGCTCAGAATGCAAAGCAGCAAGATCCTTTAATAGTGTGGTAATTAATACTCAATGTGTGATGTCTCATTTTATTCAATTTATGGTTAGTATGCCCTGCCAAAATGCAATAAAAAGAAAATTAAAATAGCCAAGAAGGCATACATTATTAACACTTTTTTCACCCTGAAGAGTAATTTTAAATAATATTCAGCGAATACAATGTCATCCAGGGCATTTGGAAATTATACATTTTATTATTAACAAATATTTTGGCTAAGGCTCATTACATGAGCAGAGGTAAAGCAAGTTATATGTATCTTTCTTTGAGTGTAAGTAGATAACTATGTAAGGATGGGTGTTGGGTGCCCTTTGTCTGTCAACCTCATCATGCAAGAAAGCTTAGTTGATGAGAGTTTCTGGGAGAATATCTGAGAATCAGTGTGGTGCTGGTAGAGACAAGGCACCACACCTGTCCTCACACTCAAGCAGCCTTTGTTCAGAGTGGACCTTTAGGTAGCATTCAAGAAGGAGAACCAATGCTCTCAGGCCTACACTTCATTCAGTATCCTAGGAGGAAATAATGATTAAAAAGTGAATTAATCTTCTATTCCAGAACACATGCTCTTCTGAGTATCCTTGTCAATACCACGGCCTCAGCATTGATGGTTTTTAGATATATTTTGTGTGTGCAACCTCACTTTCCTATGGAGAGGGAAGAAACACACTATAGAATTCACTAGCATGAAAATAGGAACAGTAGGGAGCATAGGCAGAGAACAATGGGAATCCATATGCTTTTCAAGATTTTTAAAGATATGGAGGATATCTCTCCTTATCTGAAGTGCTGAAGAAAAAGAGGTGCTGGCCTCAGAGATCAGATGGTAGGAAAGGAAAAAAGGACAGCTGATGTTTTCATACAGTGGAAATTTGCAGAACACATAGAGGACAGGGAGAAATTGTGATCTCATCCTATCCAAGTCGGGGATATTCTAAAACTGAAACTGGATTTTGGCTTTTGTACATCCATCTTCTGCCTGCAATTTGGACTGGCACAGAAGGGAGTAGTTGACATGAAATGAATAGGAATAGCCCAGTGATTTTTATTTCTTTAGTTTCAGAAAATAAACCAACTTCTTTATTGTGTAAGAAAGAGCTCCTCGACCATTATTAGCTTTGTATTCCACAACTCCCTGCACTTTCATATTTAAAGACTATCACAGCCAAGATTTTCTCACATGTCATTTTCATCTAAATAAGTCATTGGGAACTTTTTTTTTCGTTGTTTTTCTCTCATCCCTCCCTCTACCATATATATATGTGTGTGTGTGTGTGTGTGTGTGTATATATATATAGATGTATGTATGTGTGTGTATATATATATAGAGAGAGAAACTTGAAATGAAAAAAACCTAAATATATGGTCCTTTTCTCATGAAACCTATAAGATCAGTTTATATGCATAAAATAGACAGTTTAGGACCCCACACTAAAGTCCTGATAAATCATCCTTGTTCAGATTAATTAGAGAAGAGTTTGGTTGAGAGTTGGGTCTTGAGAGAGGTAAAGAACTTGGATAGGCAAGGAGAAGTGGACAGAAGTTATAGTATGAGTAAAATTCCAGTGTCTAGGGAGAAATATTGTATGTGCAGAGCCCAGCCTGGCTCAATCAGGATATTCACATAGATACGTACTCTGGAGACCTAGGACCTAAGCCACCGCCCACTTCTGCACACCCCAATCATTCTCAAATTTTTATATTCTTGATTATGTTCTATTAGTCAAACTACAAATGAACTAGGGTCATGGATCATGATTTTTTGACTAATTTTTATCCCTAGAAGTAGACATAAATGCTCTGGTATTAGTTACACAGCTAGGGGCTTTCAGTTCGTTTTCCAAGTAACTTCTAAGCTACTTGGTATTTTTGCTACTTTCCCGACTATATATAATATATATTATATAAATATATATATTTTTCTAGTTGTGTATAGTCAGGTGTGAAATATTTAGTTAACCATGTATTCAGTGACTTTGACAAAAAGAGCAATTAATATTAATACTTTGCCTGCAGATTACTTTAGGTTTCCTAGATAAGCAACCTTCTATAACAGTGTGGTAATTGTAATTTCAAATTGTAGTTTCATTTCTTTTTTTTCTACTTAGTAGAGCATTATTATTTTCTTGTTTTATTTCACTTATTGGCACCTCTGGTGCAACATTTTTTAAAAAGAAAGTTGAGATAGTAGAGATTTTTTTGTTTCCTACTCTCAAGAGAATTCAATGTTCCAATATTGTGAGTGAATACAGATCACGTGTGTTTATATTATATATAATACACATTGGGCACAACAGAAAATATCACATTACTATATATTACTGTATACATGTATATCACATTACTATATTTATATACAACATATGACATATAAATAAATATATATATCCTATGTTATTGATGTGGTCGTGCAGGTCTAAACTGTGAACACTGTATACCCAATAAGAGAAACAAGAACTAAGGTAGTATGAAATTGTTGAGCCAGAGTGGTAGAGCACTTCTATAACAAAAAGTCCAGCAAATGACTATTTAAAAAGCGTATGAAATTGTCCTACTACTCTCTTGTAGAGACAATTTCAAGATGAGGGTTGCTGTCTGTCTGGAGGAGCATTCTGGAAATGTATCAGTCTTGCTCACTGTAGCTTCCCATTTAGAAGAGGAAGCAGTAGAGAAAACTCAATATAATAACACAGTTTTCATCCTCCCCCACCCAATAAATAGCTTCTAAATCTCCAACTTATTCTCTCTTTAAAAGTGAACAAGTTGAGTGTGGTAACATACACCTATAATCCCTAACTATTCAGGAGGCTAAGGTGAGAGGATAGCTTGAGACCAGGAGTTTGAGACCAGCCTGGACAGCATAATGAAACCTTGTATCTGAATGAATGAATGAATGAATGAATGAATGAATGAATGAATGAACTGGTCAGATTTAGTACATTGTTTGCCTTTAATTATTTAATTATGAGTCTTATCCTATAAATGACTAAAATTTCTCTCCATTTCCCTTTATATTGATTCTCCTGTGAAGGCTTCTACCAAAAATCATTTTGATATTTATAATAAAAAGTATATTATGCTTATATATTATGGTGATTGTTACAATTGGAGATCATGAAAAGACACCTTGAATTCATTCTTACTAATAATAACACTGAGAATCTCCATTGCATCTTTTTTTTTCTCTCTCTCTCTTTTATTATACTTTAAGTTCTAGGATACATGTGCACAATGTTCAGGTTTGTTACATATGTATACATGTGCCGTGTTGGTGTGCTACACCCATTAACTCATCATTTACATTAGGTATTTCTCTTAGTGCAACCCCTCCCCCATCCCCTCACCCCATGACAGGCCCTGGTGGGTGATGTTCCCCACCGTGTGTCCAAGGGTTCTCATTGTTCTATTCCCATCTGTGAGTGAGAACATGCAGTGTTTGGTTTTCTGTCCTTGCGATAGTTTTCTCAGAATGATGGTTTCCAACTTCATGTAGCTACAAAGGACATGAACTCATCCTTTTTATGGCTGCATAGTATTCCACTGTGTATATGTGCCACATTTTCTTAATTCAGTCTATTTTTGATGGACATTTGGGTTGTTCCAAGTCTTTGCTATTGTGAATAGTGCCACAATAAACATACCTGTGCATGTGTCTTTCTAATAGCATGATTTACAGTTCTTTGGGTATATACCCAGTAACGGGATGGCTGGGTCAAATGGTATTTCTAGTTCTAGATCCTTGAGAAATTGCCACACTGTCTTCCACAAGGGTGGAACTAGTTTACACTCCCACCAACAGTGTAAAAGTGTTCCTGTTTCTCCACATCCTTTCCAGCACTTGTTTCCTGACGTTTTAATGATTGCCATTCTAACTGGTGTGAGATGGTATCTCATTATGGTTTTGATTTGCATTTCTCTGATGACCAGTGATGATGAGCATTTATTTCATGTGTCTGTTGGCTGCATAAATGTCTTCTTTTGAGAAGTGTCTGTTCATATCATTTGTCCACTTTTTGATGGGGTTGTTTGATTTTTTCTTGTAAATTTATTTAAGTTCTTTGTAGATTCTGGATATTAACCCTTTATCAGATGGGTAGATTGCAAAAATATTCTCCCATTCTGTAGGTTGCCTGTTCACTCTGATGGTAGTTTCTTTTGCTGTGCAGAAGCTCTTTAGTTTAATTAGATCTCATTTATCAATTTTGGCTTTTGTCACCATTGCTTTTGGTGTTTTAGTCATGAAGTCCTTGCCCATGCCTATGTCCTGAAAGGTATTGCCTAGGTTTTCTTATAGGGTTTTTATGGTTTTAGGTCTAATATTTAAGTCTCTAATTCATCTTGAATTAATTTTTGTATAAGGTGTAAGGAAGAGATCCAGTTTCAGCTTTCTACGTATAGCTAGCCAGTTTTACCAGCACCATTTATTAAATAGGGAATCCTTTCCCCATTGCTTGTTTTTGTCCGGTTTGTCAAAGATCAGATGGTTGTAGGTGTGTGGTGATATTTCTGAGGCCTCTGTTCTGTTCCATTGGTCTGCAACTCTGTTTTGGTACCAGTACCATGCTGTTTTGGTTACTGTAGCCTTGTAGTATAGTTTGAAGTCAGGTAGCATGATGCCTTCAGCTTTGTTCTTTTTGCTTAGGATTGTCTTGGCAATGTGGGCTCTCTTTTGGTTCCATATGCACTTTAAAGTAGTTTTTTTCCAAATCTGTGAAGAAAGTCATTGGTAGCTTGATGGGGATGGCATTGAATCTATAAATTACCTTGGGCACTACGGCCGTTTTCACAATATTGATTCTTCCTATCCATGAGCATGGAATGTTCTTCCATTTGTTTGCATTCTCTTTTATTTCGTTGAGCAGTGGTTTGTAGTTCTCCTTGAAGAGGTCCTTCACATCCCTTGTAAGTTGGATTCCTTGGTATTTTTTTTTTCTTTGTAGCAGTTGTGAATGGGAGTTCACTCATGATTTGGCTCTCTGTTTGTCTGTTATTGGTGTATAAGAATGCTTGTGATTTTTACACATTGATTTTGTATCCTGAGACTTTGCTGAAGTTGTTTATCAGCTTAAGGAGATTTTGGGCTGAGACAGTGGGGTTTTCTAAATATACAATCATGTCGTCTGAAAATAGGGACAATTTGACTTCCTCATTTCCTAATTGAATACCCTTTCTTTCTTTCTCTTGCCTGATTGCTCTGGCCAGAACTTCCAACACTATGTTGAATAGGAGTGGTGAGAGAGGGCATACCTGTCGTGTGCTGGTTTTCAAAAGGAATGCTTCCAGTTTTTGCCCATTCAGTATGATACTGGCTGTGGGTTTGTCATAAACAGTTCTTATTATTTTGTGATACATTCTATCAATACCTAGTTTCTTGAGAGTTTTTAGCAGGAAGGACTGTTGAATTTCGTCAAAAGCCTTTTCTGCATCTAATGAGATAATCATGTGGTTTCTGTCTTTGGTTCTGTTTATGTGATGGAATACATTTATTGATTTGCATATGTTGAACCAGCCTTGCATCCCAGGGATGAAGTCAACTTGATCTTGGTGGATAAGCTTTTTGGTGTGCTGCTGGATTCGATTTGCCATTATTTTATTGATGTTGTTTACTATTGTGTGGGAGTCTAAGTCTCTTTGTAGGTCTCTCAGGACTTGCTTTATGAATCTGGGTGCTCCTATATTGGCTGCATATCTATTTACGATAGTTAGCTCTTCTTGTTGAATTGATCCCTTTACCATTATGTAATGGCCTTCTTAGTCTCTTTTGATGTTTGTTGGTTTAAAGTCTTTTTTATGAGAAAATGGGATTGCAACCCCTGCCTTTTTTGCTTTCCATTTGCTTGGTTGATCTTCCTCCATCCCTTTATTTTGAGCCTATGTGTGTCTCTGCCTGTGAGATGGGTCTCCTGAATACAGATGAGTCTTGACTGTTTATCCAATTTAAAAGCCTGTGTCTTTTAATTTGGGCAGTTAGCCCATTTACATTTAAGGTTAATATTGTTATTTGTGAATTTGTTCCTGTCATTATGATGTTAACTGATTATTTTGCCCATTAGTTGATGCAGTTTCTTGGTACTGGTTGTTCCTTTCCACGTTTAGTGCTTCCTTCAGGAGCTCTTGTAAGGCAGGCCTGGTGGTGACAAAATCTCTCAGCATTTGCTTGTGTGAAAAGGATTTTATTTCTCCTTGACTTATGAAGCTTAGTTTGGCTAGATATGAAATTCTGGGTTGAAAATTCTTTTCTTTAAGACTGTTGAATATTGGCCCCCACTCTCTTCTGGCTTGCAGAATTTCTGCCGAGAGATCTGCTGTTAGTCTGATGGGCTTCACTTTGTGGATAACTTGACCTTTCTCTCTGGCTGCCCTTAACATTTTTTCCTTCATTTCAACCTTGGTGAATCTGACAATTATGTGTCTTGGGGTTGCTGTTCTTGAGGAGTATCTTTGTGGTGTTCTCTTTATTTCCTGAATTTGAATGTTGGCCTGCCTTGCTAGGTTGGGGAAGCTCTCCTGGATAATATCCTGAAGAGTATTTTCCAGCTTGGTTCCATTCTCCCTGTCACTTTCAGGTACCCCAATCACACATAGAGGTCTTTTCACATAGTCCCATATTTCTTGGAGTCTTTGTTCTTTTCTTTTCACTCTGTTTTCTCTAAACTTCTCTTCTCACTTCATTTCACTCATTTGATCTTCAATCACTGATACCCTTTCTTCTGCTTGATCAAATCAGCTACTGAAGTTTGTGCATGCATCACGTTGTTCTCGTGCCATGGTTTTCAGCTCCATCAGGTCATTTGCGCTCTTCTCTACACTGTTTCTTCTAGTTAGCCATTCGTCTAATCTTTTTTCAAGGTTTTTAGCTTCCTTGTGATGAGTTTGAACATCCTCCTTTATCTCGGAGAAGTTTGTTATTACTGACTTCCTGAAGCCTACTTCTGTCAGCTTGTCAAAATCATTCTCCATCCTGCTTTGTTCCGTTGCTGGCAAGGAGCTGTAATGCTTTGGAGGAGAAGGGGCACTCCGGTTTTTATAAGTTTCAGCTTTTCTGCTTTGGTTTCTCCCCATCTTTGTGGTTTATCTACCTTTGGTCTTTGATGATGGTGACCTACAGATGGGGTTTTGGTGTGGATGACCTTTTTGTTGATGTTGATGCTATTCCTTTCTGTTTGTTAGTTTTTCCTTCTAACAGTTAGGTCTCTCAGCTACAGGTCTATTGGAATTTGCTGGAGGTCCACTCCAGACTCTGTTTTCCTGGGTATCACCAGTGGAGGCTGCAGAACAGCAAATATTGCAGAACAGAAAATATTGCTGCCTGATCCTTCCCCTGGAAGCTTCGTCTCAGAGGGGCAACTGGCTGTATGAGGTGTCATTCGGCCCCTACTGGGAGGTGTCTCCAAGATAGGCTACACGGGGGTCAGGGACCAACTTGAGGAGGCAGTCTGTCCATTCTCTGAGCTCAAACACCATGCTGGGAGAACCACTGTTCTCTTCAGAGCTGTCAGTCAGGGACGTTTAAGTCTGCAGAAGTTTCTGCTGCCTTTTGTTCAGTTATGCCTTGCCCCTAGTGGTGGAGTCTACAGAGGCAGGCAGGCCTCCTTAAGCTGCAGTTGGGTTCCACCCAGTTTGATCTTCTTGGCTGCTTTGTTTACCTACTCAAGCCTCAGCAATGGCTAGTGCCCCTCCCTCAGCCGGGCGTGCATCCTCCCAGTTTGATCTCAGACTAGCAGTGAGCAAAGCTCTGTGGGTATGGGACCCGCTGAGCCAGGTGCGGGATATAATCTCCTGGTGTGCCATTTGCTAAGACCATTGGAAAAGTGCAGTGTTTAGTTGGCAGTGTCCCCATTTTCCTGGTACAGTCTGTCATGGCTTTCCTTGATTGGGAAAGGGAAAACCCCCAGACCCCTTGCGCTTCCCGGGTGAGGTGACGCCCTGCTCTGCTTCGGCTCACACTCCGTGGGCTGCACCCACTTTCTGACCAGTCCCAAGGAGATGAACCAGGTACCTCAGTTGTAAATGCAGAAATCACCTGTATTCTGTGTCGATCACACTGGGAGCTGCAGACCGGAACTGTTCCTATTTGGCCATGTTGGAACAGACCTCCATTGCATCTTCAAGATAGCAGAGGGAGTCAGAAGTGACAGCTTATCATTCTTCAGAATCTGAAGCTCTACCTAAGAAAATATTTACAGTGATGCTCATTGTAGCATTTCTTATAATAGAAAAGAATAGGAAATACTGAAATTAGAAAATATAAGAAAATACCTAAATAAATCATTATGTGAAATATTCTATAATGTGGATATATCATCATTACATAATAGTGTGAAAAGAATTCTAAAACTTAATATTGAGTGAAAGCAGAAAATTGTAGAACAATATGAGCAATTTGAAATAACTAAGTAAACCCTAAAGTAATACTACATATACAAATGCATGCATACATTTATATGTATAGAACATCAAAATGGTAACAATGAGAACCTCTGGAAAGTGTCTAGGATTGCAAGTGGTGTGAGACATACTTAAGGTAGAATTTAGTTATGTGTGATATATTAAAAAATGAATAATATTCTGTATTTTAACTCTAGAATTAACCAGTGTAAAATCTCATCTATTTATTACTGCTTAATTTTCTTTTTGTTAAATGTTGTATGCTCCTTCCAAAACCAAGATTTCAAATAATGATGAAAAATATCAAAATGAAATTTCAACTTAAACTAATCTTTATATTAAGTGAGCATGAATCCACATAACTCTCCAAGTATTTAAGTGTGCAAATAGTTAGATCCACATTTATTTAAAAAATTCTAAGAATGAGATCACATTTTATTAAAAATGTAATAAAATGTTTTAAATATAAATTTACTTAACTTATAAGGAGAACAAACTGTAATGATGACTGAAATTCAAATAAATGTTACCTTATCATAACATGTACCATTTCCTAAAATACTCTTTTAAGGGCAGCTTTTCACACTAGCTGCTAAAAATCCCTTTTCTCTATTTCCTGATTTTTCCTAGTTATGTTAATAATTTTACACTGACAAGGTTTCTGACATTTTGTTATATAACCATAACTTTTTTAAAATTATACTTTAAGTTCTAGGATATACGTGCTGAACATGCAAGTTTGTAACATAGGTGTACATGTGCCATGGTGGTTTGCTGCACCTATCAACCCGACATCTAGGTATTAAGCTCCGCATGCATTAGGTATTTGTCCTAATGCTCTCCCTCCCTTTTCCCCCACTCCCTGACAGGTCCTGGTGTGTGATGTTCCACTCCCTGTGTCCACATGTTCTCACTGTTCAGCTGCCACTTATGAGTGAGAACATGTGGTGTTTGGTTTTCTGTTCCTTTGTTAGTTTCGCTGAGGATGATGGTTTTCAACTTCACCTGGTCCCTGGCAAAGACATGAACTCGATTCTTTCTGATGCTGCACAGTATTCCGATGGGTGTATATGTGCCACATTCGTCTATCAGTCTATCACTAAGGGCATTGGGTGGTCCAAGTTTTTGCTGATTGTGAATAGTTTGCCACAATAAACATACCGTGGTTGAATTTCTTTGGAGTCAAGATGAGTTATAATCTTTGGGCGGTATGATACCCGAGGAAGGGGATTGGCTGGGTCAATGGTGATTCTGGGTCTATATCGTTAGGAATTGCCACCACTATTTTCCACAATGTTGAACTAATTTACACTCGCCATCAACAGTGTAAAAGGTGTGCCTATTTCTCTGCATCCTGCGTATCGGTTGTTTTCAGACTCTAATGATGGGCCATTCTAGCGAAGTGAGATGTATCTTCATGTGGTTGGATTCGTTTTCCTTGAACGACCAGAAGATGACGAGCTGTTTTTCATATGTTTGTTGCCATGTAAAATGTCGTCTTTTGAGAAGTGTCTGTCAACCTCACGCTACCTTGTGATGAAGTCGTTGTCTTCTACGTAACATGTAAATTTTAATGTTCCTGTAGATTCCGGATATTAGCCCGTTGAGTCAGGATGGATAAGAGTTGCAAAAAATTTCCCTATTCTGTAGGTACTGTTCACTCTGATGCAGTTCTTCGCTGACAGAGCTCATAAGTTAACTGGATCCGCATTATCAATGTGGCCTTTGGCTGCAATTGCTTTTTGGTGTTTTCATCATTTCAAATATGATAAAAAAGCGTTGCCCATGGCTATGTCCCAAATGGTATTGCCTAGATTTTCTTTCTAGGGTTTTTATGGCTTTAGTTTATTGTTTAAGTACCTTAATCCGTCCTTGAATTATTTTGTATAAGGCTGTCAGGACAAAGGGTCCAGAGTTTCTGTTTTGCCACAATGGCAGCCGTTTTCCCAGCACCATTTATTAAAATAGGGAATTCCTTTCCCCCATTTCCTGTTTGTCAGATTTGCAAAGATCAGATGGTTATAGATTGGGTGTATAGATGTGGTTGTTATTTGTCTGAGGCCTCTGTTCGCGCCGTTTGGTCGATATATATCTGTTTTGGTACGCAGTACCATGCTGTTTGGTTACGTTGGTAATCTGGAGGTATAGTTGAAGTCAGGCGGTAACATGATGCTTTCAGCTTTGGTTCTTTGGCTTAGGATTCTTGTGCCTATACGGGCTCCTTTTCTGGTTCCATATGAAATTGAAAGGACAGTTTTTTCGTAGTTCTGGAAGAAGTCTAAGGGAGGTAGCTTGATGCGAAATAGCATTGATCTATAAAATGTACTTTGGGCAGGTGATGGGCAGTTTCACAATATGTGATTCTTCTTGTCCAGCATTTGTTTGTATCCTCTTTTATTCTTGAGCAGTGGTTTGTAGTTCTCCTTGAAGAGGTCCTTCACATCCCTTTTAAGTTGTATTCCTGGGTATTTTATTTTCTTTGTAGCAATTGTGAATGGGAGTTCACTCATGATTTGGCTCTCTGTTTGTCTATTATTGGTGTATAGGAATGTTTGTGATTTTTGCACATTGATTTTGTATCCTGAGACTTTGCTGAAGTTGTTTGTCAGCTTACGGAGGTTTTGGGCTGAGATGATGGGGTTTTCTAAATATACAATCATGTCATCTGCAAACGTAGACAATTCGACTTCCTCTCTTCCTATTTGAATACCCTTTATTTCTTTCTCTTGCCTGATTGCTCTGGTCAGAACTTCCAATACTGTGTTGAATAAGAGTGGTAAGAGAGGGCATTCTTGTCTTGTGCTGTTTTTTAAATGGAAGGCATCCAGCTTTTGCCCATTCAGTATGATATTGGCTATGGGTTTGTCATATATAGCTCTTATTGAGATAATTTTATAGTAATACTGAAAGTAAATTCGAATGGATTAAGTTCTTACTACCAGTTTCCAGTTTAAAAAAAAAACCGGTTTCTTCATTCCTAAATTCTTTCTTTAATTGACAAACTTTAGATACTAATCTTTTATCTTTTGACATTAAATTTTGATGTAGGAAAGTCTGAAACTAGTCTAATTTAAAACATATAATTTTTCTACTTTCCTGGGAGAATTGTTTTCTTATTCTTGTAGTTCAGTAGCTTAACTGGTATATGAGTTAGAATTTAGTATTTTATGTCTATGTTTCATGGTATACTGTATGCCCCTTTAAATATTCAGGTTTTAAAATTAATTTTAGAAATATATGTTTATATTTTTAAACAAATTATTTATTGAACTCTTTTTTTCCACAAATTTTCTTACATGAATTTTTTTATTTGCTTTCTAATTTTATAATTTCTGTTTATCTCTACATACTAGTATTTGAGTTTTTTCAAGGTAATTATTTTGCTTCATGTTTTTCTAATTAATTTGTTACTTCTGCCTTGCCGCTGAATTTTCAACCTTAGGTCTATCTGGACTATTCTGCTTCATTTACTTCTGACATCATTTCCTCTTGTCTTTAAGTTTATCTTGAGGTTTTTTGTTGGCTGTTACATAGTTGTAAATGTTGAAAAGATATAATTAAAAAGTCTTCCCCCCATCCAGAAAACTTCTTCAAAAAGGTAGAAGAGAAAGAAATCAATTTTATTATTGAATGAGCATTAAATCAGAACTTGATTGCATCACAAGCAATCTGCTAGAAGTTGCAGACTGACAGAAATCTACATTTTTATATTGCCAAGCAGATACAATCCACTACATGTATGTTCTCAAGATAAACAAGAACTAGTCCTCAAGTAATAGAACTAAACAGCACCATTTGTCACACGTACTTCACCTGGTGAGCACCTGTATTTGCTGTTGGGCCTCATCCAGAGGAAAACAAACTTCCAACATTTTTATGACAAGAAGTATTTTTGCAGCTTAAGACAAGGCATCTGTGAAGGTTGCTACCCTCCGACAAACATTGGGAGATGAAAGTGCTATCTTGATAATTACATTTCAAAGAGATAGCTCCCATGGTTTTGGAAAGAAATGCTTAAGTCTTCAACTTGGCAAGAGGCTTATTATTTAGGGTTTAAAAAGACTTACGTGCTTTTCAAAGAGAAAGAAAACAACTTAAGAGTTTTCTAAAGTAAATGCTTTAAGAAATGAAAGAAGGAAAAGTTTCTTCCTTTATATTCAGGAGAGAAATTAAACCTCTTACTTTAATTTATATTTCCCCTTCCATAAACCCTTGTGAGTAATATCCTCCTTCTTGAGCTTTATTTTCTTCTACATCTGAATCTTTGATTTTCTTATTATTGATGAAAAAAGACAAATGCTGTAAAATATTTGAAGATGTTTCATCTGAGCCAGATATTGGTGACCATGCCCATCACACAGCCTCAGGAGGTCCTGAGAACATGTGCCCAAGGTGATTGAGTTACAAAGTGGTTTTATACATTTTAGGGAGACAGAAGTTACAAAGACACATATTAATACATGTGAAGTATACCTTGATTTGGCCCTGCAAGGCAAGATATCTCAAAGTAGGCTTCTAGGTGATAGGTAGACTCAAACATTTTATTATTGGCAATTGGTTGAAAAAGGTTAGCTTTGCCTAAAGAGTTGAAGTCAGCAGAAAGAAATGCTTGAGTTAGGATAAAGAGGGTTGTAGAAACCAAGATTCTTGTTATGTAGGGTGATGACTCTAAGTAGCAGACTCGAGAAAGAATAGATGTACATGTCCCTTATCAGACCTTAAAAGGTGTCAGACTGTCTGAAAAAGACCTTGCAGGGGCTATAGGGTCTTAGCTCCCTAAAGGTCCACTAAAAATCACTGACATGAGGCAAATTGATTATTAGGAGAATAGGCACACAAATTTATTTAACATGTGTACATGTGAGCCTTCAGAATAAAGACCCAACTTCCCAGTGAGTTACAGAAACTTATATACTATCCTGAGGCCAGTAAATTATGCAGACTCAGAGCATGACCAGAAATAGGTAAATCAGTTTTACTAGCAAGGGAGGTTAAGAGAGAAAAGAAGAAGCTTGGCTACCAAAGATGGCCTAGCTGTGTAGATGAACCTTCCTTCAAAATGTTCCTAAAGAGAAAGTAGATGGTAAATGTTTGTTTCCAGACTTTTAAAGGTATCAGACTCTCAGTCTTTTCTGGATCAGGGAAAGGCATAGAAAGGGGAAGGGGTTGCATTAATGGAGATTCTCTACAGGTGCAAATTTTCTCCACTTAAGACGGCTTTGCAAAGCCACTTCTGCCTGTTAGTGAAATGGTAGTAATGTCAAAATATGTCAAAGAAATATATTTTGGGATAAATTATTTCAATTTCCTTAACCTAGTAAGGGAAAGAGATCACCAACAGAGTGCAAATTTCCCCCACAAAAGATAGCATTGCAGGGCCATTCCAAAATATGTCAAAGAAATATATTTTGGCCTAAAAGGTTTTAATTTCCTAAACCCAGTAAGGGAAGGAGATAATCTACAGAATGTGAATTTTCCCCACAAGAGATGGCTTTGCAGGGCAATTCCACGCATGTCAAAGAAGTATATTTTGGGATAAAAGGCTTTGATTTCCTTCAGGGCCTGCTATCTGTCATGTGACTGTATACCACATTCATGTTGGAGTTTAGTATCTGATTGTTATGAAGAGTCTATTTTGTCAGTCTTATGATCTCTGTTTTAAAGTTAATGTTGGTCAGTTATGTCTAAATTCCAAAGGGAGGAGGGTATAGTGAAGCACTTCTTAGTCATGGTCCAAACTAATTTTTCAGGTTTCTTTGGCATCTTCTTGGTCAAGAGAGGAAGTTCATACAATTGATTGTGGGGCTTAAAATTTCATTTTTGGTTTAATTATAGTTTCCTTCCCCATTCATTTGCTTAGTTGTTGTTGCTGTGTGGTTTTGTTGTTGTTGCTGTTGTTGCTTTTTTCCTAAGATTGGATGCAGACTACTTTTGGGCTTCTTACCACTTTTCCAGAATATTTTATAGGCCTGTAGTCTTAACTCCCATAGTGAATTGGCCTGGTTATTAGTTTTCACATGTTTCAACACTTACTTTGCAGTGGTCATTTCTATAAGTTCTCAGTAAAATAGGATAATTATAAATATAGTTTCTGCACATCTCTGAAATGAATGCACTTGTGTGATTATTTAGAATTTTGTTTCCTCACCTGCGTAGCTACTGTGGGGTTGATCCCATGAGAACACCTTTTCTATTTGATATCCGGGAGGGAATGCCTTTTCTTAATTCACAAGAATTCCCATGTAGGCTGACTTGTCCCTGTCTCAAATTGTGGCCAGTCCAGTAAGTAGTTTCCTTCTTCATTGTATCATCATCCTTTCTGTTTTTTGTTTGTTTGTTTGTTTTCAGGTGGAGGTGGCATTTCAATGTTCTCTCACTTTCGAAAGGGGCATTTTTTTTTTTTTTGTGGGGGGGTGGTCTTTGTGTGTACTTCAAATGACTGGTCTCTGATACCAAGTTTTAGCTCCAGTTTTCTTCAAGATTTGTTAGATCCATCAGTGGCTTCAGAGTGAGATGATTTTACCTTTCTTATGTATCCAATAGAGTAATTATGATAGCTAAGTTTTCCCAATTTTTCCCATTATCCCCATTCCAAGCGAATCACTTGATATTTGCACCTAGCTCTCACCAAAGCTTTATAAGGTGAGTTTTGGATTTTATGTTTTACATAATGAGACAGTAAGGCTCAAAGAAATTAGATGATTAATATATTGTCACAAGACGGATTGAGACAACATTTAAACCCAAATTTCTCCAGTTATAAGGATCCTATTCTGAACCACTCTGCCTTATTGCTTCCTTCCAGAATTCTTGAGATGCACCAAGAGACAGTCTGGTGGGAAGGGTTCCCTGGTAGAACCTCCCACCAACTTGTGCACTGGGAGGAATGTGCACTGGGGTGGAGCCTTGGGAAGGCTACACCATTTGCAGTAGGGAAGAGCTTGGCCTCTCCTTTTCCTCAATGGAACCTGGGATTCTATCTGTGAGGCAAGAAGCCCACTAGCAGGACTCTGGCTTTGCAGAGTGTCCCTGTTTCCCTTTTTGCCCAATAAATTCCATTTATTCTCACCCTTCAAAGTATCTGCAAGCCTAATCTCTCATGGCTGTGTGACAAGAACCTGGCTTCTAGCTGAACTAAGAAAAAGGTCCTATAACACTGGTAATACAATGTATGTAATACTTGGTGTATAAATGTCAAACAGTCTATTATTATTAGTTATTTTATTCTATGTCAGTCCTCACACTATAATCTACTAATTGTATGATATTACGTCAGTCACAGAAGCCTTTTCGAACCTTGGATACTTCATTTGTAAAATCAAGATTTTAGTTCCTTTCAGAGTCCTTTATTATGTTTCACTGAAACTCAGATTTACTCATTTACTCAATTTATTCAACACATTTTAAAGATTTCAAAGAAAAAAAAGACACCGACTACTGGTATGATAGGAGTTCAGAAAACTGTGTTAGAAAAAGACTTTGAATGTTGGATTCTCAGTCTGCAGTTCTTCCCTATCCCTGACTACTCTCTTGACCTTAGATTCTAGGCCTCATTACTTTCACTAACTTACTAACTATAAACTGACCCCCATTGGTTTGTATTGTCTCAATTTTCTCTTCTGTTAAAAAGAAAATTGTGTCTTTTCTCCTCTTAAGTCTAACCACTCCATTGTGTAATGCACTGCACTCCAGCCTCCTGTTAAGAGACCTTGGTTCTTTGTTTATGCTTCACTCTTTTCTAAATGTGCAAATACTCTTTAAAAATTAAAACTAATTAAAACAAAAAAAAAACCCTCCATGTGTCTCCTATTTCTCTCCAGGCCCTGACATGTTTCTCATATATTCCCTTCATAGAGAATATATTTAAAAGAGTGGTACACTGTTGTGGTCCCCATTTAATCAGTTTCCATCAATTTTTTTTTATCCTAGCTCCATCCTATGGTCAGAAATAACCTCCCTATTATTAAGTTCCAACTGAATTTTCTTAATCCTATTTTCTCAAAGCTCTGGGTAGCACTAAACATTGTTGAATACTGTGAAACAAAAAGTGTTTGAGACAGGTCTCAATCAGTTTAGAAGTTTATTTTACCATGGTTGAGGATGGGCCCAGGAAAAAGAGACACAAGTCACAGTAGGATGTGTAGCTCCCACTTTTCTAAAAGGGTTTTAAAGGCTTCAGTATTTAAAGAGGAAAAAGGTGGTTAGGAAAGAAAAGAGGGAGGAAAAAAGTAAGAGGGAGGGTACATAGCGAGGTAAGTGGTCACATGCTTGTGAGGTTTGATTAGCACACACAGAATCCACATGATGAATGTGAAAGGAGAGGGTAGTGGAAGAGTATTTGTCTTGTGATCAGTACGTCTCCATTTTACATAAGATAAAGTAAAAATAGAGTCAGGTAGAGGAAGAAGTCAAGTCTCTAAATATCTCCCAAAATTCTCTCCATCCCTACTGTAGTGTATAACTTGACACACCATGCAAGTCTCTCCTTCAGAACTCAGTTAACATTCATTTTGCTTTCAGAGGTTTTACCTGGTGCTAGCTTCCATATGAGCGTCTCCCCAGCAGTTGCTCTCAGCTGACAGGTACTGTCTCATCCAATTTCAAGTGCCTCCCCAGGCACAGCCAATATTGTATGACTGGTCAATGTATGGTACAAAGGCTAAACAGTCTTGTTTTAACTTGAAACATCTATAACAGGCCATTTTCATCCCTGTAGAATGCATTGAAACCTCTGATTTAGCAGCATCATAGTTCAACATCTCCCTCTACCCAAGTTGGCTTCCCTCACCCAAGCCCTTCAGTAAGCTACATGTGTCTCTTTGTCAGAATTTGTTTCCTTGTGGAACCAACCTGTCACTATTAGCATTTATACCACTGTAATCTCTTACTTTTCCCTCTGACTTCACTCTGGCTCTTCAAGTACCTTCTGTACACTGCCCCTTAAGTGACTCTACTAAAATACCACTGGATCCTATCAAGATTTTGCAAAAGACCATGAGATAGATTCCCAACACAGTTAGTTTATATTTTAGTGCCCCATACTTTATATTATAAATAATGAGAGTTAAAACATTATGCTTATCTAATAAACTTCTGTGTCCCAAGTGTCTGACACACAGTAGGTTCTTAGCATTTTTTAAAAAGGTAAATTATTGATTACTCTTTACTTAAATTTCTTAATAAATAACAGTGAGAAAAGCTAGTACACTAAAGAACCAAATTTTAATTTCTACTCTGAGTCAAATGAGTTGTACGACCTCTGAATGAATTTTGCAACCAATATAATTGGAAAGTACATCAACCAGATAAGTTCCAAGGAACTAACATATCTGACATTGCATAGTGGTGTATGTCTACCAACTTATGATCAACCTCTGTCAGAGCTTACGGATGAACAAACAAGGGGGTAAATTTGAAACTGATTAAGAAATGTAACTCATACAATAAAATTAATATAAACAGGACCTTGAAAATAGAAACCTATAGTATTAATGTTTTATAAAATGAGAAGATGCTTCTCCATTTCTGTCCCTATAGATCCTTGTGTATTTATATATCTGAAATACACATGCCAATTACTCAGTATTTTAGGAATAAGTTAATGTTTTCCTAATAAAGCAAGGACAAACTAACCACTCTTTAATGCAGGTTGTCTTGAAAACACTGAGATATACTTTATTGTTTTTCTGTAGAGGATCACAATGTTCCACCCAGATATGTTATGTGAAATTATTTTCTTGCCAAGTTAGTCACTCAAAATATAAGTGTGAATGTATCTGAGTAAACACATGTCAGAATGTATCTGAGTAAACACAAGACTGCCAATTGGCCTTACTTATATGTAATTTTGTAAAACAATAAAGTCCTACCAGAACAATATTTGAGTGCCATCTGTTATGCAATAAATTTTGAATGGCTAACTAAATCTTTTGTCATTTGAAAAAAATATCCCAGTAAAAAGAAGTAGAGAATTTCAGTCTACACTTAACAAGGAAAACCAACCTCCTACAATCCAGACAATTTACTTTCCTAATTTAGTAGTCTTTAACACAATAAACAATCTTAGATAATATTTCATTTTTATGCTTAGCAATACATTCTGTTGAGACTAGAAATAGCAACAGAATTCCAGGGAGTGACATATTACCTCTTTCCTCAAAGGAACAAGCTGTGATGAATGACTTAAGAATTGTTAATGATTAATAAATTAAAATAAATGTTCACTACCATGCTATGACAGATGTGTTAGTCTCCATACACAGTAAGTAACTAAATGTTGATTCCTGCTGTGAAAAATAAATACAATAGCAGCAGTTAGGGGTGTTTCTCTTAATCATGTAATGTGATATTCCTTCAGGAGTTGAGTGCCACTGCGAAAATTGTGCTGGAGAATAAAACTATTTTCAGTGTCTCTCATTTTACCTTGGTGGGCTGTAAGAGATGTTTCAAATTAAAACAAGACTGTTTAACCTTTGTATCATACATTCACCAGTCATAAAATATGGGATATGCCTGGGGAGGAGCTTGAAATTGGATGAGCTAGCCCTGTCATCTTCAAACAACTTCTGGAGAAAAGTTCATATGGAAGCTAGTACCAGGAAAAACTTCTGCAAGCAAAAGGAATAGTGATTAGGTTCTGAAGGAGGGACTTCCATGGTATGCCAAGGTATGCATTACAGTATTGGTGGAGAGAGGTTAGGGAGGTGCTTAGAGAGTTAACTTCTTCTTCTATTTGACTCTATGTTTACTTTATCTTATGGGATGCAGAGAGGTTAGATAGAGCCTCTACCTTGATTCAAAATATAAATAAGATAGGTGGAGAATTTAGTAGCATTGTGTAGAGATGTTAATCTCTCTTAGCCTTTGTAATTATGCTCTGGTTATATGAGATGATAACTATTTAGGGAAGCTGGCTGAAGGGTTCTACAGGTGGTGCTCATTTAAAAATAAATGAAAATGCATTCTGCAGGACTCAGCTCTGCTATCACAAAGCGGGAAAGAGAAAGACTGGTTTGGAGCTGACAGGTAAAAAATTAATAACTGGCCTAGTTACTCTAAGGAGCTGTTGCTCTGTGCCCGGATCCCAGCCTGTTCATCTAGAACATATTGCTCCATTAGAGGTGAGAGTCACGACTTTGAAACGGGTTGCTGGCTCTTCTCAAGACCTCCCACTGTGACTTTAGCAAGTGTAACTGCTTTTTAGAAAGGTTGTCACCTCTGCAAAGGTCAGCCTCCTATTTCTCTGAGACTTGAACATTGCCATTACTGCCCAGAGAATGGGAAGAGAGAGGATTTACTGCTTGAAAGTCTTCTTAATAAATCGTTAGCTCAGCAGAGGTGTGTTTCCCTAATTTATGGAGGAAGTGATGAATGACTAGAAAATACATCCTTCCTATTAAAGTGAGTCCTTGGCCTCTTGCCCAGCCCCTCCTGGTAAACGAAATGGTCTAGGCCAAGGACACCTGCAGCTGTATCGATGCTTGAGGGGCCCTGAAAAACTGGCATTCAAGAAAGTCGGTATGTGTGTGTGTGAGAGAGAGAAGAGAGAGAGAGAAAGAGATGTGAGAGGAGAAGAGGTTCACATTTCATGGGGTAAGGCTGAGAGAGAAGCTCTAACTGTTCATTTAGATAATGAGGATGCAAATGTGAGTTAATGAGTCCTGCACTTGTGGCCAAGTATTCATCTAGAAGGTTAGGATATTTGAATTTGGTGGATATCCAGGGGTTTGTGGAACACATAAGGAGCCTTTGGCTATATTGTAGGGGAGGAAAGCAGACAGAGGAGGGTGGCCAACACCCCTAAAATAAAGATAAGCTAATAAAATAAAAGCATAGCAAATTTATTTGTATCATAGCTTTACATGCCACAATAGCCTTCAGATTGAAGACCTCAAAGACAGAAGAGAAGCGATCTGATTTGATGGTTATGTTTGATGAAGCAGGGACAGCCATGCAGAAATGGGTATGAGTTAATGGAAATAGCCTGAGTGGGCAGCCCCAGCAAGGTCTGTTCATACTCTTGTTGGCTTCTCTGTGTGGCACTTCTCTCTTCCTGGGTTTGTGGCTAGACCCTTCTGGGATGAGGTTTCTAAATTTGTGAATGGCTAGCTGTTATACCAAATAACTGTGGAAGGTTTGAGTAATGTTTTTAGGCTTTGTGGCTGGCTTTGGGGAAAAGAGGCTCTGGTTTCCATGATCCACCTTGGGAAAGAGGAATTTCAGTTTCTGTGGGTTTCCTCGGAGGAGAATAAGGAGAGAGAGACAGGAGAGCGGAATAAGGTTAGAGAGAAACTGGTTCGGAGGCCTTCATTTTGTGGTATTGTTTTCCGAGCCCCAGCACTATCCAACCTTTATTTCTCTCATAGAACAAGGAAAAAGAGCAGGAAACAGACTGAAGGAAATAAAAGAAACTCAGAAAAATAGAAAAGACAGGATGGATATAAAGGCAAGTAAAAAAATGGTTGCCTTTTTAAAGAAAGGCTAAGATACAACAAATTGAAATCTGGAATCAGACTGTTTCTATAATAACCAGTTGTCCGCCACCTTGTCTGAAATCTGATGTCATTTTGATTTTTAAATTGTTCAGGAGCTATCAGAAATGCATTTATTCTGTCTCCTCTAATTTACAAAAATGAAAAATCCCGGACATCATGACAGCTTGGCATACATTTCCTGACACATTGACCTGAGCTCCCTCTGATTGGTCTGACCTTATGGCAGCAGATTTGGGGGTTGCAGTTTGCCTGGCCCACAGATCTTAAAAGTCGGCTCCTTGACCACCAAATAAAAGACAGTCTAATAGGAGCAACTGGAAATACTCTCCCTTACTTCTCTCCAAAGACATTGCTTTACAGTCTTTCTCCAAACTGTGTTATAGAATGCCTCCTTTTCTTCCCTGTTTGTAGATTAATTAGGGAGTCTCAAACTCCTAAAACTTGGTGGTTTCTCTTTCAGAGAAAGCTTTGCTTCATACCTACCCATGACACTTATTTCTAATTCCAAGTTTCTGTGATTCTAATGGTGTTCTCATAATCCTGAAGGTCTTCCTTTCCTTTGGGGTCACTATTAACCCATGATGGTTAGCTCTAACTATGAACATTTTCAACAGGCTGACACTCCTGTGCACTAACTACACTAACATCAGCACATAAAAAGGCATTTTGAATGCTGCAAATTGGCTTGTTAATAACTGCAGATCTCTTCCATTTGCTTTTGCTTAACCTACACTCCTACCTCATCTTTCTTCCTTATCCGTTTGGGATCCTGCCTTCTGCTTTGTCTTCTCCTGGTTGGTTGTTATTTTTCCAGTCCACTTCTTTTCCCAGTCAACTATTACTGCCCAGCTCATCCTAAATGTTTCCTCAAGCACGAGAGGTTTGTGTAAACACCCAGTTTCCTTCTAAATTCCTCCACAAGAAGCTCCCTCTAAATGACCAGGTCTCCTCACATTTTATGATATCTTTCCTTATGAAAGACACTGGTGGATCTGCTAGCATTTTTTTATTTCTTATCTAAGTTCCTGTAGGTCTCCCGTCTCACTCAACATCTATACTAGTGTGTTCCCACACTGTTATAAAGAAAAGCCCAAGACTGGGTAATTTAGAAAGGAAAGAGGTTGAATTGGCTCACAATTCTCCATGGTTTGGAAGGCCTCAAAAAACTTACAATCATGTTGGGAGGCAAAGGGGAAGCAAGGCACCTTCTTCACAAGGCAGCATGAGGGAGAAGTGCCAGGCAAAGGGGGAAGAACCCCTTATAAAACCATCACATTTCATGAGAACTAGCTCACTATCAGGAGAACAGCATGGAGGAAACGGCCACCATGTTTCAATTACCCCCACATTGTCTCTCCCTTGACATGTGGGGATTATGGGGATTACAGTTGAAGATGACACTGGACCAGGGACACAAAGCCTGATCATATTATTCTGCTGCCCCTGGGCCCTCCCAAATCTCATGTCCCTGTTACATTTCCAAACCAATCATGCTTTCCCAACAGTCCCCAAAAGTCTTAATTCATTCCAGCATTAACCCAAAAGTTCAAGTCCAAAGTGTCATCTTAGACAAGGCAAATCCCTCTGCCTATGAGTCTGTAAAATCAAAAGTAAGTTAGTTACTTCCTAGACACTATGGAAGTACAGCTGTTGGGTAAATACACCTGTTCCAAATGGAAGAAATTGGACAAAACTAAGGGGCCACATGTCCAAAATTCAGCAGGGCCATCACATCTTAAAGCTCTGAAGTGATCTCCTTTGACTTCATGTCTCACATCCAGGTCACACTGATATAAAGGTAGGTCCCCACTATCTTGGGCAACTCTGCCCCTGTGACTTTGCAGGGGACAGCCCCCATTCTGGCTACTTTCATCGCTAGCATTGAGTGTCTTCAGCTTTTCCAGGTGCATGGTGCAAGCTGTGGTTGGATCTACTATTCTGGGGTCTGGAGGATGGTGGCCCTTTTCTCACAGCTCCACTAGGCAATGCCCCAGTAGGAGCTCTGTGTGGGGGCTCCTAACCCACTTTTCCCTTCCACACTGCCCTAGCAGAGGCTCTCTGTGAGGGCTCTGCCCCTGCAGCAATCTTCTGCCTGGATATCCAAACTGCCTCCATCATTCAATTACCTCCACTTGGTCTCTCCCCATGGGAAAGCATGGCAGTCTCCCCAGTGCTCTTCTCATGATACTGAGTGAGTTCTCATGAGATCTGATGGTTTTTGCTTTGCTTGGCACTTCTCTCTCCTGTCACCTTGTGAAGAAAGTGCCTTGCTTCCCCTTCACCTTCCATTATGACTGTAAGTTTCCTGAGGCCTCCCCAGCCATGCTGAAATGTGGATTAATTAAACCTTTCTTTCCTTTATAAATTACCCAGTCTCAGAGAGTTCTTTATAGCAGTATGAAGACAGACTAATACATCCTCAAAACCCTCTTTATTCTCTCTTTGCTCTGAGCCTTCCAACTTTTTCCTTCAAGTCCCTGTTCTCTATTATCAATGTAAACAAATTATGCATAGTTTACAGTATTAAAATAGTATCTTTTATTTCCCTCAAAATGGAATTATATTAAGATATTCAATATGCTTGTTCAGCTACGTACATTTCCACTGATAGAAAGCCAGAGTTTGTGTCTACTTCTCAACAAGTAGCAATGTCTTTTATGGCACTGGTTGATCACTTTGGTTGCCATTAGAATTATTGGGGAGTTTACCAAAAAACACTGATTCCCAGACCACAGCATATATAATTTGGCTATACTGTATACAGATTGACTTCCACATTTAACTCAGGTTTCCTAGGGATATTTCTCAAATATGTAGGAAAATCGAGTAACAAAAGAGAGCTGAAGTTTCACTTCATGGAAGAAACATAGCAGACTTCAGAGTTGTTAAGGTAACTGTAATCTGCAAGGTAGAATACCTTAGAGGAGTAAGTAAAATTTGCTTTTGGCTGGCCCATTTAATTCTTGGCTAAATCTTAGATTTCATGTGGGCAGGATGAGATTGCACAAGGTCTGGCAGAACATACATGAGGGATTGAGAGCTGAAAAAAGATGTTAGATTTGGAGATACCTGGAGATAGCTGGAGTTTCTAATCTAAAGTTGAGATCTCAGCAAGACGTCCTCCTGAGAATAACGTTCATAACCTAATAGTAAAAGCTATTCCTTAGTAGAAAGAAGAATACTAAAATAGACTTTCCCTGACAAAGTCAAAACCTAATCTTTAGCAGTATTAAAAGGATCTGCTAATAATTTAAGTGCTTTTAAGAAAAATACATGCATATACATAGGTACACCTGTGTGTTGCATAGAATAAGAAATAATATCTTTAATATACAAATTCTAATATAAGTTTCAGAAGCAGGCATTAATAGGAATGGTAAAATGTAATCTATATGGAAAAAGTCAATAGTTACCAATAGATATATGAGCCAGACATGTGAATTAGCATATGTGGATTTTAAAATAACTACTATAAATATGTTGAAGAAATTAAGGAAATTTAATCTAATAAATTTAAAATCAATCGAATGAGAGTTTTAAAATTAAAGTTATAAAATTTAAAATATTGAATCCATTGGATATGTTTGAAAGCAGATTGTACGCAGAAAAATTTGAGAACAGTGAAAGCTAACATGGATCAATAAAAATGACAAAAAAGAAAGAGAGAAAAATCAACAGAGCATCATAGAATATTGAGACAATATCAAACATTCTACCATACATGTAACTGGAGTCACAAAAGAAGAAGAAAGAGAAAATGAGGCAAAGTATCATTGATGAAGGACATTAACCCATAAATATGGGAATCTTAGAAAGCCACAAACAGAATAAATAAAAACAATGCCACATGAGAACCTCATAGAAGAACTATTGAAAACCAAAGTAATGGAAAAATAGATATTTCATAATGCCATGAAATGTCTATTTCACCATGAAAACAAAAGATAAAAAATGCACACCGATCTGACAACGTAGTTCCAAAATAAATAAAGAAAAACTGGCATACACAACTTAAAAGAGGAAGAAAATACCTAGCAAGTATATTTTGAACTTTCAATATTCCTTTCAAGGAACATAGATCAATGGAACAGAATAGAGTTTAGAAATAGAAAACTTATGGAAAAAAATATAAGAAAATGTAGGTGATGCTGGGTTTGACAATCAATTTTAAGATACCACATCAAAAGCACAATACATGAAAAAAATTGATGAATTAGACTTAATTTAAATAAGCTCTGCTGAGTGCATTGTTGAAAAATTAAAATGTAATACACAGTCTGAAATAAATATTTTCAAAATAGACATCTAATAGAGGACTTGTATTCAAAATAAATAAAAATGATTAAAACTTACTAATAAGAAATTAAGCATTCTAATTACGTAGGTTGGCTTTGGCACTGGATTCTTAGTTGTGACACAAAAAGCATAACATCAAAAGAACAAGTAAAAAAATTCAATTTCATCAAAATTAGCAAGATGTGTGCCTGAAAGGACACTATCAAGACAACCAAAGACATCCTACAGACTAGAAGGAAATATTTCCAAATCATACATATGACAAGGGATTAATATCCAGACTATATATAGAACTCCTACAACCCTGCAACAAAAAACAACCCAGTTCAAAAATAAATAATTTTCATAGACATTTCTCCAAAGAAAATATACAAATAGCTAACAAGAACATGAACAGATGCTCAATATTACTAGGAAAATATAAATCAGAACCCCATGAGATGGCATTCACTCTCACTAGAATGGCTATCATCAAAAAACAAAAACAAAACATAACCACAACAAAATGAGCAATAACAAATGTGGTTCAGGATATGGAGTAATCAGACCCTTCATACATGAATAACGAAAATGCCAAATGGTGTAGCTTCTGTGCTGAGGAATTTGGCAGTTCCTCAAAAAAGTTACATAGATTTACCATTTGGCTCAGTAATTCTACTCCAAAGAATCTACCCAATGAATTAAAACAGGTATTTAAACAAAATCTTGTACATGAATGGTCATAGCAGCACTATTTACATCAGCCAAAAGGTAGAAACAACACAAATGTCTACAAACTAATGAATGAATCAACAATATGTAGTATATTCATAAAACAAGTATTGTTCAGACATAAAAAGTAATTAAGTGTTGATATACTCTATGATGTTGATGAACCTAAAATATTATGCTAAGTGAAAGAAGCCAGAAACAAAAGAGTACATGCTGCATGACTCCACTAATATGAAATGTATGAAACAGGTAAATCCTTATCACAGAAAGCAGACTAGTGGTTGCTAGGAAGTGGGGAGAGGAGAAAGAGAGGAGATTCCTCTAGGGATAATGAAAGTGTTTCGGAACGAGATAAAGGTGATGGTTGCACAGAATTGCGAATGTACTAAATGCCACTAAATCATACATTTTAAAGGAGTTGATTATGTGAAATTTTATCTCAATTTTAAAAATACCCAAAAGTCGGTAAAGGATCTGAAGAATCATTTCACCAAAAAAGACAGAAAATGGCAAATAACTATATGAAGAGATGCTCAACATTGTTTATTATTAGGAAATTTAAAATTGGAACACATGTGAGATATCAATACACATTTATTAAAATACCAAATACAAAAAAGATACTACCAATTACTGGCAAGGATGTACAGCAGCAGTTCTCTTTCTTTGCTATAGGAATTCAAAATTACACAACTAATTTAGAGGACAGCTCTAAAATTCTCTACAAAGCTAAACAAGGTCTTATTATATGATTCAGCAATCACACTTCTAGGTATTAACCCAACTGATTTGAAAATTTATGTCCTTACCAAAACCTGTATACAATGTTAATAGCACGTTATTTATGATTGCCAAAAAATGGAAGCAAAGAAGGTGTTCTGTAATAAGTGAGTGAACAAGCTGTGGTACATCTCTACAATGGAATTTTATTCACTGATACAAAGAAATGAGCTATTAAGCCACAGAAGTACCTGGATAAATCTTTAATATATACAATTAAGTAAACAAAGCTAGTCTTAGAAAGCTACATAGTATATAATTCCAATTATATGATATTCTGAAAAAACCAAAAAACAAAAAGAGAAACTAAGAAGAAATCAGTGATTGCCACATGTCTAAGCATAGTGTAGGGAGGAGGTAGGCTAAGAGAAGGACAAGAGATTTTTTCTAGTGTGGTGAAATTATTCTATATGATGGTGTAATTTTAGATAATTAACACGATGTATTTGTCAAAGCCCACAGAACTTTATTGCACAAAGAGTGCCGTATCATATATTAGGTCAGAAAATCCCAGGATGAATGGAAAATTGTGATAAAACACGATATCAAAATATATGAAACAACCTTACTGAAGGGGATGAGGGGAAATGGTGATGACCTAAGTAACCTTAGTTATGAGTGAAATCCTTAAGACTAACTAAAGCCAAAAGGAGCCATCTATAAACATTGCACTCTAGTTGATAACCCCTTTAGAGGGAATACTGGTTAACTATTCAGATAGGGCTATTCATGTTTGCTGAAATCAAACAATTAAGTAAATGAATGGTGGATTGTGGGAGCACCTTTCTTATTGTGATAACAGAGTTTACAGATAATCAAGGAGAAGCAATGATAATGACCCATGTGGCATGGATTACAGTTAGAGACCTCCATATGAATTCATGTTTACCTTAATACAGGTACAAGTAATTACACATAGACATATTTATAGATATGTGTATACATTAGAATCATCATCCCATATGTCATTAATCATTTAGCTTCTAGTTGATAACCCCTTTAGAGGGGATACTGGTTAACTATTCTGATAGGGCTATTCCTGTATGCTGAAATTGAACAATTAGGCACATGGATGGTGGATTGTGGGAGCAGATTTCTTATTGTGAAGTCAGAGTTTACAGATAATCAAGGAAAAGCAACGACAATGACCCAGGTGGTCATAGATTAGAGTTAGAGACCCCCATATGAATCTATGTTTACCTTAATACAGATACAAATAATTACACATAGACATATTTACAGATACATGTATAAATTAGAACCATCATCCCATATTTCACTAATCCTTTAGTTTCCAGGAAACCCCTAAGTATGTATTTCAATTTTGTATCCTCCTTCAGAGTGTTGTAATTAGAAAATGTGTTTGTTAAATTCTTCAGGGAGAGGATGTTGAGACTGTAATAGTTTTGTTGGGGGTCCATGCCTGATTAAGATAAAAGTGGAGAAAGTTGGATGGAGCAAGGGGAACTTCAGACAATTATGCAGCTCTGACACTTCGACCAAGCTAATGGGGAACTCCAGGACAAACATATGCCAATGGAGAACTCCAGGACAAACATACGCCAACGGAGGAGTCCCACATGAGCAGAAATGGCAAAGCCCCAGTAAGTTCTTCCTGTGCAGTCACTGGTGGGAGGCTGCCTGAAAGTCCATGACCTCAACTCAAAAGCTCAGGTAGTTCCCACAGGTTCTAACACCTAGAGGCTCTTAGCTCCAGTAGCGCTCCTTGGAACTGAATGGCAAAACCTTTCTTTAAGAAAGATCTGAGCAGCAAGAGGTGGGCAGAAAGTTAGTCAGCCATCATTTATTTAGACTTGGTCTGTGTGTGCAGTGGAAAAGTTGAACATCGTGAAATACAGATCACACTGATAGAACAATACAAAAGGGGATCATAAGGTAATTCATGCTCAACAGATTGAATTAATTTTTGAAGACAGTAAAGAAATTGAATATCTAGTTTATTATTATTATTATTATTACAGATCTTCCAAACATGCAGGGGAAATAGAAAACACAAGCACCTAAAACATCCTAATTTATTTTAAAAGAAATATGTGAACTTGTGGAAAAAATAAGTGCATGCAGGTTGTGAGAACAACTGCAGATACAGGTTGTCTTTTCAACCAAGTGTTACCGTTGTGTAAATTATTATTTGATAATTTGGTATTATTTGATAAATGTGCACCTCAGATAAAGGGAAATGAGGGGTAATGTGTGAGGACGGGTTGGAATGGGGGTTAAGTGACAGACTCATAATTTCAGGAGTCAATAACTGGCATGCAATAGGGACCTCTTTTGAATCCATGGTCACATATTTTGTTAAGTTGAAATGTTTTTAAAGTATTCTGCTTCCAGCATTAATAACCACAGCATCTTACTGAGCTCTTAGGAAGCCACTTGCTCTTACCTCATCTCTCCACTTAATACTGATGGTTTTCACCTTCAGTTTAGTATCTTCGTGATCTTAGTGGTTTTACAGAATTTGTTAGCTCCTTTATCAACTACTTATTTTAAACAAAAATCAACCAACCAACCAACCAATGAACCAAGCAACAACAACAACAAAACACAACTCCTGTTTTAGATTGTGCTGACTGCTAAGTTACAACAAGGCCAGTAATGTAGAATATTTTGCTTTACTGTCTGTTTAAAACACCCAGTAACCTCGGCTGTAAAATCACCTGTTTGTTCTTCAACTGACTTTCAGAATTTCTACATCTTCTAATTTTTCTACCTAACCCTTTACCCTGAGAGTAGGGTCCAGCAGTTTTACCATGATTTATGGAATTGTATAGATATTGTTTTTACAGCCTCTAAAGAATTTTAACATGTGTGCTTCTAATAATCTCTCATATTTGAAAAGGCAAAATCATTCGAAGAAGTTGAGGATTCTGCCATCTGATTTTCTCTTTGTGTTCTTTCCAAAGACATTAGAAAGAATTGTGAGCCCAGGAGTAAAGACAGAAAGCAAGGGAACACTTTCATTGGTATAGTTTCATATTCCCTGCTGCTGCTATGAGATAAGGTTTTATATGGGAATAGGGAAGGGGTGGCGGGGGGCTCTGGGTTTGGTGAAGCCTAAATATTGTGCTTTTTCATATTTTTTTGTTTGTTTGCTTGTTTGTTTTATTGAGACAGGGTCTTGCTTTCTGGCCCAGGCTGGAGTACAGTGGCATGATCTCAGCTCACTGCAGCTTCTGCCTTCGAGGCTCAAGGGATCCTTTCACCTCAGCCTCCCAAGTTGCTGGGACTACAGGTGCATGCCACCATGCTCAGCTAATGTTTTAATTTTTATGTGGTGACAAGGTCTCACTATATTTCCCAGGCTGTTCTCAAACTCCTGGGCTCAAGCAATCCTCCCACCTCGGCCCCCCAAGTGCTGGGTTTGCAGGCATGAGCCACCGTATCCAAACAAACTGTGAAATTTAAGCACAATTTTATAAATGCAAATAGAAATTCAGAGACGAAAGTTTATATTTCATTAGTTTCCAGTGAACCAATTTCATCCATTGTAGCTACTCACTGCTACCAAACCTCAAGATCTTGTGAGGACAATGGACAGAGTGGTTAAACTCCATGAAAGAAAAGACCACAGGCACTTGGGGATGAAGTGGTGAGAGAAGACATCCTGTGGGAGATGAGACATGTTTCAAGTCATCCAGACTACCTGGACCCAGTCTGACTCTCCCTTTTTCAGACCAGTTCCTCTCGAACTCACTGGGTCTTGAACTGGGCTGTTAAATTTAGGTCATTGTGCTGTCATCTACTGTTGAAATTTAAGTTTGACTCAGAATATTTACAGAAGTTGGGAAGCTTCTGTTTCTAATTCTTCTTCCTTGTGTATTCACCTGTCTACTCTAGTTTGCAGTAGAAACTCTTCACTAAATTAATTCCAACACAATGATAATAGTTACCATCATGCTTGTATGTTTCCTAAGCCCCTGTGTTTTCCTCTCAGGGCATTATTATAATTCTTTTACTTTCATTCCTCCCAATGTTTATATAGCTATGAATGCCTCAGGAACAGACCTCTTCCACTTAAAAGCAGTCACATTGTTCATTGTAATGAAACAGGGACACTCACAATCACGATATTCTCTATTCATCAGATCCATTTATTTATGACTGAATAATACAGCTTCTGAATGATTGATTATTTCTACCTACCTATGCAATAGCAAGAAATCTCTTCATTCTTGCAATTCAGATTTAAGCTTGAATCTAAATATTGCAGTTAAAAACAAGTTATATAAAGGAAAAAGGTTATCTGAGAGTCTCTTAAATTGTTATGATTGTTGCTCCTAAGTATTTATGTAAGCAGTATCTAACAGTATGTTGGCTACAGGGAACAAAATGTTATTAGAGGTGCACATCACTGCTCTGTGAGTTTACACTTTGAATAGCTGTGTATACATTTCCAAATATTTATGTATGTGAGTGTGTATGTGTGAAATGTGGTGTACACACAACACAAACCCACGGAATCCAGGGAAAGCCAAGGAAGAAAATGGGCTGAACACTCTAGAAAATAGTAATGATTGCAATATTAGTTAGAGATGTGCTATGTGCATGAATTCGGATGTATTTCTCAACAGATAGTATCACAAAATTTGGAATTTATTAGAAGGCACTTGTAAGTTCCCTAGAACATATTTACTGATTAAAGAAATGCAAAAATTAGTTTTCAATAGAACTTTTCTTTTTAATTTATGTTAGGGGAGGTAAGTGGCAAAAGACCAAATGTTTAGTAAAGCTACATAGAGATCTCTGAATTTGAGCAGTTTCCATTTGGTCATTCTCCGTGCTTCACATGTTGTTATGATGTGCTTGCTTTAAACAACATGCAAGTCATTTATTCAACAAAAATGTGTAGCATAAGCACTGCATACCACTCACCGCTCTGAGTGACAGAGATACAACGTGCACAAAAGAGACAAGTTTCCTGTCCTTTTAGAGTTTACATTTTAGTTGGGAAGACATATTTACTTTTGTGAATATGTGTTTAATTAAAACTGCCATAAAGAGAAAGTTTGAGGATGAGTAAGGAGAACTAACCTAGTCTAGGGATGAAGGTAGTGAGGAAGTGCTTCTTGGAAAATAAAATAAAATAAAATAAAATAAAATAAAATAAAATAAATAAATAAATACACACACACACACACACACACACACACAAGGATCTAGCAAGTAAGTATGAGTTAATTAGCAAAATTAGGGAGAGCATGGTAGTAAAATTTAAGGAAATTAAAGCATATAAAGGCCCTTGAACCATGAAGACCACACATTGTACATATGTGGACACATATGAGAACATGGATTATGGCCCATGTGGACAGAATGCAGGTAGGACAAGCCCTAAGGAGGCTGGAGAGATGAACAAGAGCCAGATCAGGTAGGCTGTGGTTTATCACATTAAGGATTCTGTATTTTATCTCAAGAGCACTGTAAGCCCTTGCAGTGTGTTAAACAGAGCTAGAATTTGTTCGTGGGTCTAGTAACTGTAGATAGTTTGAGAATGATGAAATAGGACTACTTTAAGGTGGCATGAAGGAAGTAATACGTTAATGTTTCTCCTCTTTTCAATATGTTTCCCAAAGAACCTTAGAATTGCATCTGCTGCTGTTGTTTAAACTTGCAACATCCATCTGGAATCTTTGCTATTGACTACACTGACATGTAGAACAGGGAAAAATTTGGTTCTCTTTCTTCCTTGGAGATTTGCAGAGTCCTCTTGTGAGCTGCCTGTCTGCCCTCTTGTGAGGTTGAGAAATCATCGCTCTGAGGATTCAGGGTTTGGAACCTAATAGCCTTAAAGCTGTGATCTCACGAGTTAGGGGTAGGGGATGAATAGGGTTCTTTCTGCAGGAAAGTAAAACTCTGTACCATGTGGAGGAGAGTCAGACCACTTTCTCCAGTCACCTCCCCAATTACCCCACTTCTGGTATCTTGTTCAAACTTTGTTTATACAGTTTAACAGGATAGCAATGGGATTTTTTTATATGGATCCATTTTAAGTCAGCTGGCTTAGAATTTACCAACATGATAGCAATTACCAAAATCAATGTCTAAAAGACACACTTCAGCTGAGAGAGAGCCCTGAATAAGGGAGAAAATCTGCTACCATTTCCAGACCATTGCTGCCTCCTCAGATTTGTTCTTATTCATATTCACTGTCATATTTTCTTCAATATTCCTTTTGTTTTACTTTTTTTTCTTTTTTTGAGAAGGAGTCTTGCTCTGTCCAGGCTGGAGTGCAGTGACCGGATCTCAGCTCACTGCCAACTCCGCCTCCCGGGTTTACGCCATTCTCCTGCCTCAGCCTCCCGTGTAGCTGGGACTATAGGCGCCCGCCACCTCGCCCGGCTAGTTTTCTTCGTATTTTTAGTAGAGACGGGGTTTCACCGTGTTAGCCAGGATGGTCTCGATCTCCTGACCTCGTGATCCGCCCGTCTCGGCCTCCCAAAATGTTGTTTTACTTTTTAAAACATATCCTGGCACTGTCTACTTCTAAACTTCTTTACCAGCGATAAACAGTTCCACCTCCAAATCAATATTTTTCTCTTTTTAAATTAGTTTTGCTTTATTTATGGAAATAAATTGAGTAGAGGACAGTTTATGTCAAGAAATTGAATCCAGCTATAATACAACAAGAAAGATTACCTAACAGTTAACTCCGTCATCTGAGTGAATGGTTTCCCACCTGGAATTATAAGAGACCAATCACCTGATTTATTTAAAATCAACTGGAAAAAATCATTCCATGATGGGCTACCAAAAAGTCACCAGCTCCAGCTAAACTAGAATAACGAAAATAATCACTATAAAAACTTTAACCAAAAAATCCAAGTTTCTCTAGATGGAATCTTTTTAACTCCTGTTGAAATCAGTTGTATTAGTCAGCAAGTTTCACTTATGTTCCTTGACAAAATTAATCGGGAACTAGAACAAAAGAAAGGTGGGTGATATTTAGGAAACCTTCCTTCAAATACTAACTTTGGTGCCATAGGTAAAATTCTGACTTTGGTGTGGTGTGATTTTTTTTGTTTTGTTTTGTTTTGTTGTTTTGTTTTGAGACAGTGTCTCTTACTCTGTCACGCAGGCTGGAGTGCACATTGGTGCGATCATGGCTCCCTGCAGCCTTGACCTCCCAGGCTCAAGCCGTTCTCCCAGTTTAGCCTCGCAAGTAGATGGGACTAAAGGTGTGCCCCACCATGCCCAGCGAATTCTGTTATTTTTATTGTTTTAGAGACAGCATCTCACTATGTTACCCAGGCTGGTCTCAAATTCCTGGGCCCAAGCAACCCTCCCACCTTGGCTCCCCAAACTGCTTGGACTACAGGTGTGAGCCACCACTTCCGGACAATCTGTGGTCTCATTCTTGGTCTGCTCCTTATACTGTGAACAAAAGGAAAATTCCCTGAAAACAGAACAGTAGGTCTTACTACAATTTCATGGTAAAGTTGGTTGTTTATACATCATATCTTGAAGTATCTAAATATCGTCTTTGTTGACCAAAAGCAAAGCTTCCTCCTCCCTACAATTTTTTTTTCCCATTTTAAGTTTATGGCAGTTTCACTAGGGTTGGTTTGCATTTGTTTTTGTTTATATATCAGCCTTGAAAAGTATTACAAAAGTTTTGCCTAACTTAAAAAAGTGTGAATAGAAGCATTGCTACATTGGAACTTTCTTTATTGACACCATTAAAACCATAAACCTCTCCAAAAATTCAACTGCAACAACAACAATAACTGTTATTTTATAAACTAACTCTACTATGTACCTAGTATTTATAGTTTATGAAGCACTTCTACAAATATTTCATTCTTTGACCTTCAATTTGGGTATTAATACCACATTTTGCTGATGAAGAAACCACGGCTCAGAAACACAACTAAATTGCCTTCTTGTTACACACCTAGGAAGTGGCAGACAGTAATACAAACCTAGATCTATTGATTTCAGAGACTCTTTTCATTCTACTATTCTTTTCTTTTCAAACCTTTGTGGGTGTCTCAGCCTCTAGTAACAGTTGATGATTCATTTTATCTGCTAAATACTTTCTCTCTTGATTACCTGCATTCTGTTCTGCCTCTATAAATGCCAGTCTAAATTACCAAAACAGATAACACACAGTGTTGCTTATCTACTTTCATGCAGTTTCTCATTCATGAACAAATTCTCATGCAAATTCTCTAAGACTCTAATGATTTCAAGTTGAAGGAATTATCCTTTTACTTGATCACACTAGAATAATATCTGTCCATTCTGCCTACTCACTTTGCAGGACTCTCTGATCTTAACATTTATCAGCTTCATGTTCCTCTCCTTCCCCAGACCAGGGTACCTAGGACATGCACATGCTCTGAGAAGGCGTAACATGAGGGGAACAATGACCCATAGTTTATTAGGTATAAGAAGAGCAAAATGACCTGAAAGCCAAAGAATTATCAAAGTCCTCAAAATCCTGACAACACAGATAATAAGAAGTAATAGATACAAATGAGTGAGCTAAGAATCAATGCTTTGAATTATGTGAGCACAGTGTGGGAGGGAAAACAGGGGTTTTCAGAAAGATCTTAATTCCTTCTCTCAGTAGCTTTTTGGTGCTCAGATTCTTAGTGTTCACCATGCGTACTGCTCTGACAGACCCAATTCTGTCTTTGTCATCTCCAAAGTCTTCCTTTGTCAGTAGGATCTGGTTCCTCATTTACTCAGTGTATCTCTTCAGGCAGATACTGGCTGCAATTCCTGAGTTGCAGGTCTCTGTTAAGCAAGTTTAGCTCAGAATAAAAAAAAAAAAATTCTAAAACCTGCTTCTTCCTTTATTGTTTGTAAGGTGTTCATCCAGATTTTAATAAAAGGAATGCCTTTTATTAAAATACAAACAAAAAATGTCGGTCTCCAGCCATAACCAACACATGTAAATCCAAATGTGATCAGAAGGCAGGATGGGGCAAGCCAGCAGGTAACACCTTTAGGTATTCCAGAAAGCATTAATATAAAGACTATCTAGGATTTGTTTAGTCACTCTGTTATAAGAGTAATCTAAATACAGGTATAAGAGTAATACTAAATACAGTAACATCTTAGCAATAACAGCACATGCTTTTATTATTTATTATTATTCCCTATAACTGTTACTGTAATAAGTACATGAGCACATTTGCTCAGTTGCTCAATCCTGAGCAAGTCAACCCTGTCAAGCAAGTGCTGATACCTTCAACTTTTCAGATGCTAAATCCAATCCTTGAGTTAGGCATCATTCTGAAAATCACTCTTATAAACTTAAGTCTTATTTTCAAGCCCTGTCTCTGGCTGCCAGTAGGTGTGAGTGCCCAAATGGCTTTCATAGTTGGTGGTGTATTGTGAGCCATATGTATCTCACTCCCATTTGCACTGCCATGATGAGCAAGGTCGGGGAGTAAAATGAGTGGGTGGAGCTCTCAATCAAGATGAGAAGTGGCAAATAAAAATTCAGGTAAATCACTCAATGGAGACATCAGCCCATAAGGGTGGGGTGGAGATAAAGAGTCTGACTATGAAGTTAGTGGTATGGAATTTGGCCTGACTAGGCAGAATCAAGGTTAGAGCAAGGATGAGGGACAGCACTGGAAGTAATCCAGAAAGTCGATCAACATCATCTTACTGTATTCTTATTTTGGGAGCATAATGCTAGAGCTTTAAGACACAACACAAATGGAAACACAAGAGTGGTGTTTTCCCAATGAGAAGAGTGGGTCAATGATGAAACCCATAAGGAAATGATGGCTGGTATAGATATATTCAAGTAAGTACACGAATTTAGGAAAAAATAGGAAAAAACTTAGAAATCATAAATAGAGCATCAAACTCATGGCATCCTGAATAACACACCTCTAAGTTATGAATGAGGGGTAATTTTAAGCAATTTAACAAATAATATTGAGGTGGTGCTATAGGTTGGAAGTTTGCCCCCTCTAAATCTCAGGTTTAAATTTGATCCCCAATGTTGGATGTGAGGTCTAATGAGAGGGCCTAATGGCAGGTTTGTGTCATGGAAGTGGATTCCTCATGTATAAGTTAGTACCCTCTCTCATGAAGGTAGGAGAGTTGGCGAGTTCTCATTTTATTAGTTCCTGTGAGAGTTGGTTGTTATAAAGGCCCAGTAACCTCCCCGCTTGCTTTCTCTCTTGCCATGTGATCTCTGCACACACTGGCTCTCCTTCACTTTCCTCTGTGAGTAGAAACAGCCTGAGGCCTTTATCAGAAGCTGAGCAGATGCTAGCACCATGCTTCTTGCACAGCCTGAAGAACTGTGAACCAAATAAACCTCTTTTCTTTATAAATTACCCAGCCTTAGGTATTTTATAGCAATACTAAATAGACTGAAACAGGTGGTAAATGAATGTGCCAACAGTTATGAAAGCAGTCCTAGAATACTGTGTTAAGTTTGGAAAACACTTGATTGTACAATATGATTGAACATTCCTTATTATGGTGCACTCATCTGGGTGCTAGATAGAAACAGTATCTAGCAAACAAAAATTTCCATAATTTTTGTCAAGAAATTTAAATTTTTTTTTTTTTTTTGAGACGGAGTCTCGCTCTGTCGCCCAGGCTGGAGTACAGTGGCCGGATCTCAGCTCACTGTAAGCTCTGCCTCCCGGGTTTACGCCATTCTCCTGCCTCAGCCTCCCGAGTAGCTGGGACTACAGGCGCCCGCCACCTCGCCCAGCTAGTTTTTTGTATTTTTTAGTAGAGACGGGGTTTCACCGTGTTAGCCAGGATGGTCTCGATCTCCTGACCTCGTGATCCTCCCGTCTCGGCCTCCCAAAGTGCTGGGATTACAGGAGAAATTTAAATTTTTTAAATTCACATAATTTCCATTTTTTCTTCATTGAAAAAATATTTTAATGTATTTCATGTTGTTATTTCATATTATCATATATGTTACATTTAGACACATAATAATTTAACTTTCTAATCTAATATTAAAACACCCATTTGCATAGGCTTGACACTTGTGCATTTCCCAGTGCCCTGGCTGCTAATTTTTACAGGCATTTATTTGTTAATTTTTCTTTTAAGTGGCAAGTCTCTGAGTCTGTGCTCACTAGGCCTAAGACCACAGCCACTTGGACCTTTTGTTTCATGAACAGTAACCCTGGTTCTTGAGAAGAGTCATCCCATATCCTCTCTGTTACAGCATCTTTATTCTCTAATTCTAAGCCTAGAACAAGGAATAGATAGTCACCATTGCAGTCAGAATACCAAGGCTGACAGAGTACCAAGACTGAGAGAGTTCTATTCCTTTTTATCTTTCATTTTTATTTGGAAGGTAGATTTTTCCTTTTTTTTTTTCCTTTGTTCCTCTCCTCTCCCCTCCCCTCCTCTCCTCTTCTCTCCTCTCTTTTCCTTTGCTTCTCTGTCTCTATGTCTCTCTCTTTCTCTCTTTTTTCTTTTTTGTCAAATAATTGTGTGCAACATTCCTCAGGGTCAGTCTTTGATTTTTGCTAACTTGGAGTTGGGAGGATAGCCCACTATCTTCCACAAACAAATTGGCAAAGTGATAAATACTTGTAGCTTTGAGTAATTGCCTTCAATTTTTTTCTTGTTTTACAATTCTTCATTAGTCAACTCAGTGAATCTGAATCACCTCTACCATGACTCCACCTTCAAATATTCTGATTCTCACATTTTAAATAAGCATCTACTGCATATTTTATTCCATGCATTTTTTGTGGGATGGAAAAGCTCTGCATTGAGGTTCCCTCTGGTACAGTTTTATTTCCCCTTTAAACATTCTTTGACAAAGAGGTCAAAGCATAGTCAGGAGAAACGATTAAAGGATCACATGGTTGTGTGAATCTGTAAAGTTCCTCATCACCCTCTTACTCTGAGAGTAAGTACAGAGAGTTCTTCAACTCTGCTGAGCTACCTGTTAGAGCTGGTAAAGATGTTGGTGAAGTTAAATGTGTGTTAAAATAAAGCCGAAGGCTCTTTCTAAAGCCAAAAATCTTCATTACCCATGGTGTAGACCTTTGCTAGTGTTCCTTCTTCCTGAAAAATGCAAGCAGGTCTCTCTTATCTTAAGGCTAAACATTTTTTTTTTTTCATTCAGCTTCATTTTGCTGTGACATGCTATTATGCTTGGGCATGGGGTTGATGTCTTAATGTATTTGATCATGAAGCTGAGAATGACGTCTGCTTCATGAAAACACATTGGTTGATATTACAAATGTATCCTTATTAAAGAGAAAATGAAGATGACATGAATTCAAAGACAACTCTGTGAGAGAAGACAAGTCATCAGGCGTAACTTTTAGCAAAGCATTTTTCATCATCTAATGTCAAGTATAAAGACTAACTTTTGAGAGCAAGTCAAATGTGACACCAATTTGTTTTCCGGGCTCAAGCTCAACTCTGGCTATTTGATTCCTTGAACCATTTATCCGTAAGAGTTCATGGGAGATCTTACCATTCCCATGCCCCCAAAATGGTGGAATATGCAAGTATACCAAGAAGAAGGGGTCAAAATTTGTTCACCTTAAAACAGTAGATATGCAATGTTTTTATATTCAACATTCATTGACGTTTAATGTGGTAAAATGGTAGCATAACTTTTTTTTTTCTAAACGACCATCCCTTCTCTGAGCAGGCCCTTGGCCCATGGGCTTTGAATAGTTAGGGTTGACCTTATTCACAGGACGGGTCTTGTATAGCAAATGGTTCTTCATGCTGTGTACACACTGGAATCCCCTGCAAAGTTTAAGGTGCTATAAAAGGAAGAGGGGGAGCTTGTATTTATTTCAGCTTTAGTTATCATTTCTTTTCTTTCAATTTCTGTGAGTTTCGTTTCTCTTAAATTTTTAAGGTGGAAAATTATGTTATGTAAATCTTTTTTTTAATATAGGCATTTACCACTATCACTTTCCCCCTAAGCACTGATGTTGGAGCATTTCATAAATTTTGTTACATAGTGTCTTAATTTTCAGTTTTCTTGAACTATTTTTCTAATTTATCTTGGATTTCTTCTTTGAGCTGTTAGTTATTTAGGAATGTGTTATTTAATTTTCACGTATTTGTGACTATTCCAAATTTTCATGTTATTGATTTTTAACTTCATTGTAACATGGTCAGAGAATAAATATATATAATTTCTATTTTCTAAAATGTATTGAGGTTCTTTTATGGCCTATCATATTGTGTATTCTAGATAATGATTCATGTAACATTGAGATGAATATTTATTCTACTGCTATTGGGTGAATTTTTCTATGACTATCTGTTAAGTCTCATTGGTCTTGTTGTTCAAGTCATCTGGGTCCTTGTTTATCTTTTGCCTAGTAACTCTGATTATTATTTAAGCAGATATTGAAGTCTACAGCTATTATTGCTAAATTTTGTATTTCTCACTTTAATTCAGGCAGTTTCTGCATAATTAATATAAAGCCTCTTTTGTTAGGTGTTTATTTGCTTATAATTTCTATATCTTATTGATGTAGTGACTTTTTAATCAAAAAATGTCTGCTATATCTCTGGAATCATTTTCTTTTCTTATAGAGTAGTTTTTTATTAACATAGCTACTTCAGTGCTTTTCTAAACTGAAATAACTATCCTAATAGGTTGCCGTTTTTATTTTTTAAATGTTATTTTCTACCCATTGACTTCAAATGCTTTTTTGTTTGTTGGTTTGTTTGAAACACAAACAACTTCAAATGTTTGTTTTTTGGGACAGGGTCTCTGTCACCCAGGTTGGAGTGCAGTGACACGATCTCAGCTCACAGCAGCCTCCATGTCCCTGGCTCAAGCAATCCTCCCACCTCAGCCTCCCAAGTAGCTGGGACTACAGGCATGCACCACCACTCCTGGCTAATTTTTGTATTTTTTGTAGAAATGGGGTTTTGCCACATTTCTCAGGCTGGTCTCAAACTCCTGAGCTCAAGCGATCCTCCCACCTCAGCCTCTCAAAGTGCTGGAATTACAGGTGTGAGGCATAGCGGCTGTCCTGCCTTTTTGTTTTTTAACCTACAGTGTGTTTTTTTATATAGCATATTGGTGGAACTTGAAAAAAATCAAATCTGTCAATCTCTAACTTTTGATTGATTTTTAATACATTAAAATGTAGTATTATTTGTGTGGTTGGATATATTTTTGCCTTATTCTTTTGACTTTCTCATACAGTTTTCTTCTTCAGTCCTCTTTTTTTCTTACTTATAACAAATATATATTTTCTAATGTACCATTATAATTCCCTTGAATAATCTCAATTGACCTGTCTTCACATTTGTTATTATTTTCTTCTGCCAGCTCATATTTTCTGTAATTATTTAAAATCTTAGTTATTGTACTTTTAAACTCCAGAATCTATTTGGTTCTTTTTTTAAATCATTTCTCTCTTTTATCGATTTTCCCTGTTTGGTAAAACATCATTCTCATGTTTTCCTTTAGTTTTTATACATGTCTTTCTTCAGTTCTTTGGAGAGCTGATTTGAAGTTTTTGTCCAATAACTCCAACATATGAGATTCCCCAGGGATAGTTTCTATTGACTGATTTTCATTCACATGTATAGGACATATTTTCCTGTTTCTTTATGTGTCTTAAAATATTTTGTTAAAAATGAGACAGAAACTTCCCTTGAGCAAAGAGTCCTCAGATTGTTGGAAGCCTTTGGTTAATTTTCAAAGTACTGGAAAAAATGGTTTTTATAATATTTCTAGTACTTTAATAGCCTTTAAGGAGGAGTAGAATTTTGGTTGTTTTTATTCTAGTGGATCGGGGCCAAGAATATGTGACACTTCCTCTATTGTTATATTTTTATATTAAAAAATTGTTATATTGATTCATGAACTTTTTCTTGCCAGCAAGGAAGATTCTGTTCATGTAATTTGAAGTATTAGATAACATATTGATCTATCAATATAAACTAATGTTATATTGGATGAAAGTTTATTTTGGGAGTCTGCTTCAGTGTGTTTAATTTGGCATGTAATGCCAAAAACATATGAATAACCAGTTTCAAGGACAAAGATATACATTTTTTTTAAAGATTAATTACTTGTCTGTTGTGGAATTTGTCTCTTAGAGGCAATGTATTGGTGAGGTGGTATTCTGGCCTTAATACCTTATTTTCTGTAAAACATAGGTGTCACATATAATGCTCAACAGATACTTGGCCTTGAGATGTCATGAGATAGTCCTTTAACCTGGAGGTTTTCCCTTTATTTAAAAAAGCAATGCTTGAGTGAACTCAATTGTCTGAGGCTGTATCTCACACCTTTTTATTTTTTTTTCCTAGAGGTCAGGTAGTTATTCTGATTTAAAGCCTTCTGTGATTATTATGTTGGCCAATGGCTTCAAACAGAGATGCTTTTTTCCTTGGCCTCTAGAAGTAATCCAGGCCACTTTTGAATTTGGGAGAATGGAATGTGTAAAATAAATGCTGACTAATTATTTCTAGGAATGCAAGAGTCAGTGTACTATTGGTGTTGCTTTTAATCCTAGAACTTGATAAGATCATTATAATGTTTGTCATAAAATATCATTTAATCTTCAGCTCTAAAGAACTGTTTTAAAATAGAAAACATTGTTGTTCATGTTTCGAAAGCCAGTCTAGTAATTATATAACCATAATTACTACGACAAAGATAATTGAAATAATAAGTAAAAGTTCTATGCACAATTTTTTCCCAACAGCTTACTACGATAGCAAACCTGTAGACTAACTGGTATGCATATTGAGATGCAATTAGAGTATATTATACTGAAAAGGAAAACAATGTTTGTTAAACATTTTAGAATAATTCTTGTTCTTGGGGTAATGAGTTGGAGGCAGAGTGGCCAGGAAGAAAATAATTTCATCAGTGAATGATGATTATCACATTCAGAATTATTAAAGTAACCTGTATAATTCCAGAGTATCCTTAACTTAACATATCAAATAATAATGTTTAGACTAGTTTATTATGGAAGATAGGAAGAAAAAATATGTGTCTTTTTGAGGGAAAAATGGGTATGAGTTACACCAAAGCAACTGCTCCTCTCTTAAATGTGAGCACAGAATAAATTGTCTTTGATATTCTTAATTCCAAATCACATTTCTTAGGGTATAAAATGCTACTTCAATAGCAAATTGCAACATCTATGATCTTGGAATTAATATCACAAGAAAAATTAAATGCAATTAAAACAAAAGTACATCAATTTACCGTGGGTTTCAACTGTTGTATTGAACATTTAAGCTTAATAAACTTTCTGACTTCTTAGAAGCTGTGATAGACTGCCCTCTAAAATCCAGTTTTGTTTGGCAGTTTATCTCTCTGCTCTCATCCCCAAAGAAAGGAAAACCAGCCAACTTGCTCTAATAATATGCAACAAAGCCAAGGCTATAATAATGAAGAAAGGTGAATTTACAGTCAAAACATTATCATTGTTGAGCCCAGATTGGTTTAGTATAAATTTATGAGTGAGTAACATTTGAACAATAATTAACTCATCAACTCAGACCTTTAATCATGTTTATGAGGCTGGCTGGGGGAACAATCTCTTGTTCAAAGTTGATGATGTTACTTTTGATGCTTTGATAATTTTAAAGATTGGATTGAGAACCATGAATGTTATTGATTTTCCATACAGAAATGGAACAACCTGTTTGAAAGTGGAGGCTAAAAAAACTTGTTTTGAAACCATAGTTGAATGTAAAGAATATGAATTTTGCTTAGGTTGTGGATTTATTTAGGATGGTTTTGGATTGGTAGGGACTGAGCAGATTCGAGTTGCTGCAGTCGAGCTCTCACAGGTCATCTTTCTGCATCATGGGTAGGAAATTAGTTTGTCTCTGTCCCCTTCCTGATGGACAGACCTAACACGGTGACCAGTTGCTTATTACTGTAAACATCTTGCCACTGATGCAATGAGAAACAACACCTGTAGCTGCAGTGGTATCATACAAGCAAACTGGGCCTCGATTTATGTTCCTAGTTTCTCATTCTTTTCACTAGTTTGCCTGTGTAGAGAAAACAATGGAGTCTTCCAACATTTTGCCTTTCCAAACTAGGCCCATTGAACATTTCCAGAACGAAAATTCTGCTTCAGTAACTGATTTTCTTTTTTGTTTCCAAATTTATGTATTTATTAAATTGATGGATAAAATTGTATTTATCATGTACAGCATAATAGTTTGAAGTTTGTATATACTGTGGGATATTTAAATTAGATAATTAACAAATACATTACCTCACAGTTGCCATATTTGTGTGGTGAAAACATTTAACATCCACTGTCTCAGCACTTTTCAAGAATACAATATATCATTGTTAACTATAGTCACAGGCTATACGGTAGATTTCTTGAACTTATTTCTTCTCTCTAATTGTAATTATTTATACTTTGAAATACATCTTTCCAATCCTCTCTCTCCCCATATGCCCCAGTCTCTGGTAACCATCATTCTGCTCTCTTTGAAATTACCGTCTTTAGAGTCATCTATGAGTGAGATCATTTGCTATTTGTCTGTATGTGCCTGGCTTATTTCATTGTGTGTACGTATGTGTATAATATGTACACATACACATACCCCGCTAGAGGTTTTTTAATCCATTCATCAGTTGACAGTCACTTAATTTGATTCCATATCTTGGCTATTATGAATAGTGCTACAATGAACATGGGATTACAGATAACTCTTTAACATACTGATTTCATTTCATATGAATAGATAGAAAGTAGTAAGATTGCTGGATCAAATGATAGTTTTATTTTCAATTTTCTGAGGAATGTTCATAGTGTTTTACATAGTGGCTCTACTAATTATATTCCCACAGTGTGCAGTCTCTAAAGCTTCAAGGAATAGAAAGAGGAGTGGGGAAAGTATTTAGGATCTGTGGGGTCAGCTAGGTTTGCTTTTGTGAGTTTATACAATGGGTTAGTCAGGATGATAAAACTAAGTATCCAAAGGCGGAAATACCTAACCATGCCTAGGAAGGAAAGGAGTTGTTGTTTTATAGAGGGGATTGGGGTTTGGGAGATTAGCCAGAAACAGTCAGCAGGGAGAGCATATGTGTTTTCATGAGAATTATGCCGAGATAGATAACAGATGAGGAAGAAATTTGGGCTTGACTGAAGTAATGGGGGCTGTCTGTGAAGCCTTGAGGCAGTACAGCCCAGGTAATTTGCTGAGCCTGATGGGTATCAGGGTGAGTCTAAATGAAAGCGAAGAGAGGCTGGGATGAAGGGTGCAAAGGAATAGTGAAGAAAGCATGTTTGAGATCTAGAACAGAATAATGGGTTGTGTAGGGAGGTATTGAGGATAGGAGAGTATATGTGTTTGGCATCACGGGGTGGATAGGTAAAACAATTTGGTTGATAAGGCACAAATTCTGAACTAACCTGTAAGACTTGTCCAGTTTTCGGACAGGTAAAATGGGGGAATTGTAAGGAAAGTTTATAGGCTTTTAAAAGGCCATGCTGTAACAGGCAAGTGATAGCAGGCTTTAATCCTTTTAAAGTGTGCTGTGGGATGGGATATTGGCATTGAGTGGGGTAAGGGTGATTAGGTTTTAATGGGATGGTAAGGGGTGCATCATCCATTCGCCAAGGAGGGAGTAGAGGTGTCCTATACTTGTGGATTAAGGTGGGGAGATTTAGTTAAAAATGTCTCAACCTAATAAAGGAGGTGGGCAGATGGAGATAACTAAAAAGGAATGCACAAAAGAATGTTGTCCAAGCTGGCATCAGAGTTGGGGAGTCTAGAAGCCTGGCCGTCAATACCACAACAGTTATGGAGGCAAAGGAAACAGGCCCTTAAAAAGAGGGTAATGTGGGTTGGGTAGCCTCCATATTGATTAAGAAGGGTGCGGACTTACCCTCCACTGTGAAAGTTAGCCGAAACATCTGTGATGGTCCTGTAGGCTTCTGAGGCGATTGGGCAGTGTCAATCTTCAGCTGCTAAGCCGAGAAGATCTGGAAGGAGTCAGTGAGAGAGCCTTGGGCCAGAGCTCCATGGGCTCTGGGAGTGGCTGCCAGGTTGGACAGTCCAATTTCCAGTGGGGTCCCGCACAGATGGGACATGACTTAGGAGGAATCCTGGGCTGCGGGCATTCCTTGGGCTGGTGGCCAGATTTCCAGCACTTGAAGCAAGATCCTGGGGTAGGCAGTCCTGGAAGAATGCCTGGACACTGCAGTTCAGGCATTTGGAAGTTCTTGTGTGCTGGAGATGTGGCTGGGGTTTGTCTCACAGTGGAGGCAAGGAATTGCAACTTAGAAATACATTGCTACTTGGCTGCCTCTACTCNAGCTCCAGCCACCTTTTAAGAGGAAATTGCTGGGCAGGTGGGGGAGGGCTAGTCGTAGAAGGAAACTGTAAGTCGGACCCAGTGTGACGAGGGGAGGTGATAAAAGGATTATGGGGTGGGGTAGCAGAGGCTGACGAAGAATAGGGGCCTGGCTCGGCCTGGCCAGGAGCAGCCTGGGGAGAAGGGGAGAGGTCAGATGGGTCTGTAAAAAAGGAAGATTCAAAAGACTCAGCGATGCTTGGGGTTGGGTCTAAAGGGACAGGTGGGAGGGAAAGAAGCAAGATTTGGGATGAGTTGCATTAGGAACAGAGACTAGGGAGGGACCGATGTGTAAAAGAATGCCTGGACGTCAAGCACCTCAGACCATTCACTCACATCCCTGTGAAGAGACAACCAAACAGGCTTTGTGTAGCAACAAGGCTGTTTTTTTCACCTGAATGCAGGCAGGCTGAGTCCAAAAAGAGAGTCAGCGAAGGGAGATAGGGGTGGGGCCATTTTATAGGATTTGGGTAGGTAGTAGAAAATTACAGTCAAAAGGGGTTGTTCTCTGGTGGGCAGGGGCAGGGGACACAAGGTGCTCAGTGGGGGAGCTTTTGAGCTAGGATGAGCCAGGAGAAGGAATTTTACAAGGTAATGTCATCAGTTAAGGCAGGAACAGGTCATTTACACTTCTTTTGTGATTCTTCAGTTACTTCAGGCCATCTGGCTGTATATGTGTAGGTCATAGCAGGTATGATGGTTTAGCTTGGGCTCAGAGGCCTGACAATACTACTCAGCCAAAAAAAAAGGAACAAAATAATTGCATTCACAGCAACCTGGATGGAATTGGAGACTATTATTCTAAATGAAGTAACTCAGAAATGGACAACCCAACATTAAATGTTATCACCTATATGTGGGAGCTAAGCTATGAGGACACAAAGGCATACGAATGATATATTGGACTTTGGGGACTCAGGGGAAAGGAAAGGGTGGAAGAAAAAACTACATATTGGGTACAGTGTACACTGTTTGGGTGATGAGTGCACCAAAATCTCAGAAATTACCACTAAAAACTAATTCATGAAACCAAACACCATCTCTTCCCCAAAAAAACCTATTGAAATTAAAAAATTTCAATTAAAAAAATGAAATAAAATAAACAATGCTTAAAATAGAACATGCTTGCCAGTGAATTTAACAAACATTTGGGCTGTGATTACAATGTTTTAGACACTATCTAATTCTTTTATAAATATCAACTGCTTTAATCTCACACCAAAAACAAAAACCTTTGTCACAAAGCATTGAAAAGTTATGAAACATGAAAATGGATAGAATATGTGTTTATTGGACTGGGCATGGTGTCTCATGCCTGTAATCCCAGCATTTTGAGAGGCTGAGATGGGCGGATCACTTGAGGCCAGGAGTTCGAGACCAGCCTAGCTAACATGGTGAAACACTTCTCTACTAAAATACAAAAAAATTAGCTGGGTGTGGTGAAGCATGCCAGCAATCCCAGCTTCTTGGGAGGCTGAGGGAAGAAAATTGCTTGAACTCCGGAGGCAGAGGTTGCAGTGAGCCGAGATCACACCACTGCACTCCAGCCTGGGTGATACAGTGAGACTCCATCTAAAAAAAAAAAAAAAAAAAGAGAGAGAAGTTAATGTGTATATTGGTTTGGGGCTTGCAAGGAACAGTTATCTAAATGGGTATAGTCAGATAAGTTTAAAAGGTCTGGATCAATCTGTATTATTCAATAGTAGCCTGTCACTCACTGTCCATGATAAGTTTGATGGTGCTGAAGCCAGGGCTCCACAGATTACTACAGCAGAGGTGAGCTCCAAGAAGAAAAGAGAGGAAGTGAGAGTAAATAGCATCTATGTCTGCATTAGTCTTCCAAATCCTGGTTCAGGTCCCCTCCAGGTCCAGCTCTGTGACCTGTTTAAGATTCCAGAGAAATCTTTTTGTTCTTCTATTACATTTTCCTCACTTGATTAAGAGATTTTAAATGATATATATCACTTTCACCAAGTTATCTAACAAAAAACCTCATGCTAGATAAACTTAGCAACTGCATGGTTCAGACCACAAACCATGAAATACAAATTCAGAGAAAGCTAAAATAAGGAAGTCTATGCATGACATTGCAGAGAAGTGGCACTTGAATTGGACCTTAGGTCTGAGGAACATTCACGTAGCCAGAGAACAAATGTAGGCACTCCAGGTAATGAGTTCAGTGTAGTCAGAGGCAAAGATGTCACAAGGCTAGTCTGGTTTTCACAGAGGGTTTATGCTATGAAATGAATGCTTGTGTCCCTCAAAAATTCATACATTGATGTTCTAATACATCAATCTAATACACAATAGAATTTGGAATTGGGGGCTTTGGGGTATGATTAGCTCATGAAGATTTGAACCATGATGAATGGGATTATTTCCCTTATAAAAGGAGACACCAAAGAGATTATCTGTCTGTAGATTATGTCTTCTTGCTGAAGATGCAGCAAGACTATGACTGTCTGCAAAGCTGGAAGAAGACCCTCCCAGAACCTGACCCTGCTGGCCCTTGATTTTGGATCTCCAGCCACCAGAACTGTGAGAAATAAATGTTACTTATTTAGGCCACCCAATCTATGGTATTTTGTTATAGCAGCCCACATTGACTAAGAAAGTTTAAGGTATAAATGCTACTGTTCAAGTATATAGAACCTGAGAAGTGTTCATATCATTGTAGATCATGATTATTGCAAGCTGACATTTTTACCTGAAAAGGTTAGGGTTGCGACAGTGATACCTCTAACTTCCTATTATCAATTAGATGCTGTATCAGTCCATTCTCATGTTGATTTAAGGAAATACCCAAGACTCCAACACTGGGAAATTTATAAAGAAAAGAGGTTTAATTGGCTTACAGTTCCACATGGTTGGGGAGTCCACAGGAAACTTACAATCATGGCAAAATGTACCTCTTCACAGGGGGGCAGGACGGAGAATGAAAGCCCAGTGAAGGCGAAAGCCCCTTATAAAACCATTCAGATATCATGAGAACTAACTATCGTGAGAACAGGATGGGGAAAACCACCCTCATGATTCAATTATCTCCACCTGGTCCTCTCATGACACATGAGGATTGTAGGAACTACAGCTCAAGATGAAATTTGGTTGGAGACACAGCCAAACAATAAAATTCCATCCGGGTGCCTCCAAAATCTCATGTCCTCACATTTCAAAATACAGTCATCCCATCCCAACAGTCCCCCAAAGTCTTAACTCATTCCAGCATTAACTCAAAAGTCCAAGTCAAAAATCTCATCTGAAACAAAGCAAGTCCCTTCTGCCTATGAGCCTGTCAAATCATAAGCAATTTAGTTACTTCCTAGATACAGTGGGGATACAGGCATTGGGTAAATACAGCCATTCCACATGGGAGAAATTGGCCAAAACAAAGGAGCTACAGGCTCCATGCAATTCCAAAATCCAGCAGGGCGGTCAAATTTTAAAGCTCCAAAATGATCTTGTTTGACTCCATGTCTTGGATCCAGATCATGCTAATGCAAGAGGTGGGCTACTATGGCCTTGGGAATCTCCACACCTGTGGCTTTGCATAATACAGCATCCCCTCCTGGCTGCTTTCAGGGGCTGGCTTTGAGTGTCTGTGGCTATTGCAGGTGCACAGCGCAAGCTGTTGGTGGATTTACCATTCTGGCTTCTGGAGGGTGGTTGCCCACTTCTCACAACTCCGCTAGGCAGTGCCCCAGCAGGGACTCTCTGCAGGGACTCCAATGCCACAGTACCCTTCTGCACTGCCCTAGCAGAGGTTCCCCCATGAGGTCCCTGCCCCTGCAGCAAACTTCTTCCTGGACATCTGGGCCTTTCTATACAACACCTGAAATCTAGGTGAAGGTTCCCAAACTTCAATTTTTGACTTCTCTGTACCTGCAGGCTCAAGACCATGTGGAAGCTGCCAAGCCTGGGACTTGCACCCTCTGAAGCCATGCCCCAAGCTGTACCTTGGCTACCTTTAGCCATGGTTGGAGCCGCTGGGATGTAGGGCACTAAGTCCAAGGCTGCACTTAACAAAGGGGTCTTTGACCCCACCTAGGAAACCATTTTTCTCTTTTAAGCCACTGGGCCTGTGTTGGGAGAGGCTGCTGACGCCTTAGAGACATTTTCCCCATTGTCTTGGCAGTTAGCATTTGGATCCTCATTACTTATCAGCAAGAAGAACTGCCAAGCAAAAGGGGGAAAGCCCTTATAAAACCATCAGGTCTCGTGAGAACCCACTCACTATCATGAGAACAGCAGCACGAAGGTAACTACCCCCATGATTCAATTACCTCCCCCTCAGTCTCTCCCAAGACATGTGGAGATTATTGGAACTACAACTCAAGATGAGATTTGAGTGGAGACATAGCCAAACCATATAAATGCCCATGCACTTTATCTGACATTGTCCAGAAAATATTGTATCAAAAATGAGAATCTATTGTAGACAAAATCACATAAGCTTTGAGAATACATAGTTTGATGCTTAAAACTGATCCATGACATCTCAGTTATGTGATGCAGAGTATGGTACTTAACCTCTCTGACCTGATGTGTTTTCATCTATAAACTAAAGAAAATAAAGCCTAGTACATTAATTTAATATGAAAGTTAAATGAAATTTAAAGTCCCTAGTACAGTCTCTTAAATCCTTTAAGTGAAAATGGTTTTTGTCCCTACCTGGGCATTGTGCATTAACTTTGCTTCCCATCAGAGGTGACAGACATCACTGGTCATTGTCATAGAAAAAGTAAAAGTATCTTATAATAATAGTTATTGTTACTATTAATTGAACAACCTTCAAAAATTCATAAGCATTATGCTTAGGGTTTTGTATGGATTATATTATTTAACACTTGCAACCATCCTGAAAGAAAGAAAATCCAGCATGTTTGTCCTTGTGGAAATGTTCCATGTGGTTATTCTGAGGTCAGGATTATGACCAGTTTGTTTAGAATCTGGACTAGTGAGTTCTTCTGTACTGTTAAATGGCATTAAGTTCTGTCGTGGTAACATATGCTGTTCCTCAAATCAAAGAATGTTTGATGCATTTAATGAAATTTGCAGCAAGTTCAGGAAACCATGTGTTTCTTCTCTTGAGAGATAGTGAATATGTATGTGTTGAGGCCATCACAGAGTATTGACTGAGGATTTCATTACTTGATAACATGAAAAGAAAGAATGTATGAATTTATCAAAAGGCAATATAGAGCAGGAGACTTGGTTTAATGAGTAGATTAGCTGAGTGATTGCCCCACCAGCTTCCGCCCAACAAGTTACTTGGTATCTCTGACCTTGAGTTTCTTCACTGTAATAGATAATGAATTTTCTTATATGTATAATATAGGAAAGTTGTTTAAGATTTTTAATACTCAAACCTGGCTGTATAAATTCAATAAGGTGATGTTGAAGTTTCAACAAAATAATTGAATTAGAATCTCTGGGGTATGATGGCTGCTCTTAGATATCCAGGTTTCAGAACTATTGAGAAAGATGGTTTTAAGGGTCAGTTTAGGGCTAAGATTTTTAGTTTGAGATATTAGACAGCAGAAGGGGAAGAAGCCAGCATATATTTAAGAGCCCGAAAGCCAATAAAAATAATGCAGTCCAAATAGAGATCATGATATCCTGATTATTTTGGGAAACTATGAGGCTGATGCCAATGTAGTGAAATGTGTTATGAGTCTGCATAGAAGAGAGAATTCTTAATCATCTAAGGATGATCCTGCTGAGAGATTTTTAAAAATCATTCATTCAGTAAATATTTATTGAATATCTAATATGTGTGAGTCTCTGCTGTTGTTTTTAGTGTGTCAGAAAAAATAATTTGTTATAATCCTACAAAAAACTACAGAAATTTACTATCTCTTTGGGAGAAATTAGATATGGACATAGAGAGGTGTTTTGCAGGGAGACTAATTTCTTTCCACAGGCGTCAGGAAATACGAAGTAAGTTGCTATGGACTGAATGTTTGCTTCCCCCTAAAATGTATATGTTGAAGCCCTAATCCCCAATATGATGGCTTTTGTATATGGTGCCATTGGGAGGTAATTAGGATTAGATAAGTGTATTAGCATAGGGGCCTCATCATGGGATTACTGCCATTATAAGAAGAGACTATAAGGAGCTTTCTGTCTTTCTCTTACTCCTCATGTGGCACAAGGAGAAGAGGTCATGTGAGCCCACAGTGAGACGGCAGGTGCCTTCCAGACAAGAAAAGAATCCTTAGAATCCACCTATCTTGTAAGCAGCTTGATTTTGTATTCCCAGTCTCCAGAACTGTGAGAAATATCTTTCTGTTATCTAATCCCCCTCGTCTATGGAATTTTGTAATGGCAGTCTGATCAGACGAATAGGTATGTGGTGATGGAATTGAACATTAGGAAGTGGTTGGGAACCACATACCCATGAGAAACTCAGAATGGGGTGAGCATGTTGTCACAATAATCTTGAGTTATGAAACTTCCACTTGATTGTAATGTAGGTTCTGTAAGGACAGATATTTCATGTCCATCTTGTTTATTATTATAGTGTCAGCATCAGAACAAGGGTCAACACATAATTGACCCTCACTATTCATTTTATTACAAAAAGGAAATAAATGCATGGGAAATGACGTTTTGTTTAATTTGGTCTCCTGTTACATTTAGAAGCAGAAAAATGGGAGTCGGGGCTAGAAAGTTTGTCTTCTGCCAAATTAAATCAATATGACTTTTGTAGAGGAGTAAGTAGTCAAGTATATGAAATAGGATGGAGTACTAAAATAAAACTGCAAGTTGACTTACATTTTAGAAGGAAAAAAACAAGAAAGCAAGTCTTCTCTGTTTTTCTTGTTTTGACATTTTTTGTAAGAAATGAAGTGGCCATAATATGCATCTAAGTTTCCTAAGCCCCATATCTGTAAACAAACCTGGCAGCATTTATACAACACTTTGATATTTAAGCCCCACACGGCAGAATCCTTCTGAGAAAAGATACTGTGTACTTGTAAATGTAACACTGATAAGTACGTCTTCTCTTGTCATTAAATCAATAAACACATTACAGACGTTTCCAATAACAGAGTGTCTTGGAATGTATATTCTAATAGTATTTTTATTATTTTGATGATGATGATGATAATGATGATGTTGGTGGTAGTGGTGATTTTAATGGTTAACTTTATGTGTCAACTTGGCTGGGCTATGGGGCGGTCAGGTATTTGGTCAAACATTATTCTGGATATTTTTGTGAGGCTGTATTGAGGTGAAATTAACACTAAATTCATGGGCAGAGTAATCATATTTCCCAGCTTTAATAGGGGTGAGCCTCATACAACCAGTCAAAAGGGCTGAATAGAACAAAAGGCTTACCTTCCTCTAAGTAAGTGTTTAGATTGCCTTTAGACTGGAACATAGGTTTTGGGTTCAAATGGAAACATTTGCTTTTCCTGAGTCTCAAGACTGACAGTGTTGAGGCAGAAGCACCATAGGACAGATAATAGGTGCGACAGGAGGTCTGGTTCTCAGGCCTTTGGGCTTTAACTGGAACTAAACCATTAGCTCTCCTAGATCTCTAAGTCTCCAAGTTGCTGAGTTACCATGCAGATCTTGAAATTTGCCTGCCTCCACAATTTCATGAGCCAAGTCTTCATAATAAATATATAGAGAAGTATAAATATTGGAACTGAAAAGATTTGAGAATCATCAAATTTACCTTTCTCATATTACAGAAAATAGAGGTCTTAGGGTATTATATTTGATAATAGTATATTAACTTGGAAAATGTCCTCCTTCTTTTAAAATGTACCCAAATTTAATCAGGTGACCTCCCAATCTGAAAGAAAATACTTACATAATTAGATGGTTATTTAGAGGATCTTCTAATTTATTATGTTTGTTGCTGATAACAATGATGTCTTCCTTAAACTTTTTGGGTCTGATTCATGAGTAATCACTACTAGATCAGGAATTCAACTGGATTATTATGCATTGGAGCAAAACAATGCCTATTTAAAATTTCTTCAAGTTTTCACTTCAATTCTCTCATGAAAAGGAAGATAATGGAATATTTATTGAGTACCTATTGTGTGCCAATACTAGAGTATGCATATTTATGACACTTACTTTGTTTTCAAAACTTTCTGGAGATATAATTATGTCATCTTTTTAATTCCTATAATTCAATCTGTCTGCACAAAGTATATATTGCTTAATGTAATGAAAGGAATCATTCTTTGTGTAGTCAATGCTATTCCAATTCAGTTCAACAAGAACAATAGGAAAAACAGAGAAGTAAACACTTAGAAGATTTCAAGATTATTATAAAGTATGCATTTCCTTTTGGGTCCTTATAATTCAAAGGCAATCAGACTTCTAGACAAAAAACAACCGAAGACAATTCAAACAACCTTGGTTTAGGCTGTAGGTATCACTGTGTTGAATCAGAGAGTCATTAGATTTCAGACTCCTGCACACTGATAGATGAAACAATTGGATACAGCAGAGCAACAAAAGTTGACTTAGATATAAATATTATTACAGACACAGAAAGAGGTCAAGAAAATTCATTCATTCTCTTGCAATTATGTGGTATACTTATTGGAAGATGTACACTTAAAATTGTCATTAAAAGAAGGATAGTAATTAAAGAGAAAAACAAGAGTATGACATTCCAGAATGTAGAAAGAACATAACAAAGTTATAGAGACATTTTGATGTTGGCCACCGCCAAATAATAACTTAACATTTTTATATGTAGGGTGAACTAAGGGTTAAGGATAACAGCAAGTGAGAGTTTGGGGACCAAGGGATAGGAGAAAGCATCAAAAACTGAATAATATGTAGAGAATGTTGAATAGCTTTTTTATGAAATAAGTAAAGTATTCGTATAGGGTAGAGTCTAGTCTACCAACATATTGCCTTAAATGAAATAGACTGTATTTCATTCACAATAATTGGAGTCTAAGCAGGCCAGCAATAGTAGCATGATTCTGACTTCCTCAATTTGTTGGTTCATGATGTGGAACCAAGGTGGTTGTTCCAAGAGTGATGGTTAATTTTTTTATGTCAACCTAAGTGATCTAAGGGATGTCCAGATCTGGTAAAACTTTATTTCTGAATGTGTCTGTAAAGGTGTTTCTAGAAAAGATTAGTATTTGTGTTGGTACACTGAGTAAAGAAGATCACCCTCACCAGTGTAGGTGGGAATCATTCAATATGCTGAGGGCCCAAATAAAACAGAAAGGTGAAGAAAGGGAAAGTTTGCTCTTTCTGCTTCAGCTGGGACATCCATCTTCTCCTGTTCTTGTGTATTGGTGCTCCTGGTTCTTGGTCCTTTGGATTCAAATCAGGACTTACACTATTGGCTCTCTTGGTTCTCAGACCTTCAGGCATGGAAAGGAATTGGAGATCTGTATGAGCAAGGACTGTTACAGAAGTTTAAATGGAATAGGTGGGGCTTGAGCCAAAACATGAAAACTGGGCAGATCTGCATAAGGGGACTAACATGGTCAGGCCCTTAGGTGAAGAGCAGTGTGCTTTTCAAGAGCAGTGTGTTTAGGTGAAGAGCAGTGTGTTTAGGTGAAGAGCAGTGTGCTGTTGCAGTGTACAACAGCAGGGCAATTGTATCCATAGACATTTGGCCCAGTTATAATACACTCTGACTTAGTATTTGCAAAAGTCATTTCCTTTTGAGCTGCAGGTGACAAATGAATATCCATAAATAGAGGTTCTTCAAGTGGATGAGATTCTTTTTTTAGAGGTGGGGAAAAGGGAACAAAGAAAACATTAGAACTGAATTATATCTGAGGGGTCATTACAACTATGATACATGCATTTACATAGCCTGTGGAGAGTGCAAAGTTATATAAATCTTTGAGTAAATTATGAGTAAAGAAAATATGTTATTTTTCTCCAAGAGTTACACAGACTCTAACTATCCTTTTTGTACCAAACATCCCATTTTAACAATGTTCCCATGTTTTGGATTTTAACTGTGGCAGTTCACTGGCCTTGTCTAGATTACCAGACTTTGATATGCTTTGTCTTTGATGTGCTCTCCCATCTCCACATTGAAAAGCTGCTTCGTGGTTCAGCCCTGTATTTTTAGGATACTCCAAAAATGTTATGACACAGTGAAGACCACATGTCAACATTATCCTCAGCTGCTTAGAGTAGCTGTAGTCAAAAATACTGTACTGGCCATTTGGGCAAAATGAAGAATCACTTCAAGGAGAGAGTCTGCTATAATCTTTCCTAAGGTGACTGTCTTCAAATGAAGGTAGCCTGGTATTTTGATCCATGCATATTTTTATTCATTAAGCTGAAAATAACAATTAAATCATAACTGCCACATACCAGATGCACTTCATAAAATGTGTGAGAAATGAGTACTGATATTCCTCTCTGGAAGAGCAGGCTTCTTGTATGCCACCAAACTCGAGAGCACTATCTTGACACTAACAGTCAGAGGTCACTTCATGTGAGTGAAGAAAGTTTCTATCTTATGGGAATTCATCATTAGCCCCACAGCTACATGTGCTTCACACAGACTTGTCAATTTTTGAGGACATATTTGATTACCACTCCCAGAGGATCAATGGAAACTATTGATACTGAAACCTTAATCAGCAACTGTACATTTATAATAAGAGTTGAGAATTTATTATGCACAGAGACTGGAGTTAAGTGGCAAAGCATGTTGCATGGATAATCTCCTTGAATCTCATGTGCAACCTTACAAAATCCTCTTGTAAATATAAGGAATTGGAGACACAGAGAAGTTAAGAATACATAGTAAGTAGAGAGATGGGAAGGAAACCCAGGAGGTTTTGATTCCAAAGCCCAGTCTTAATCTGCATGTTTTTCTTGCCATATGTTAAGGGTAGTATGAGAAGCCAGGGACCAGAGAAAACATGTCCTTTCCTCATGACACATCTTCTTTTCTAAGAATAATGTATTTTTTATCACACAGCCCCAAATATGTATGGGGGACTTCACTTAAACACAGTTATTGATTCTGCTCTCCTATGGGGAACAACTGAAATGGATTATTACAGACTGAGAGATGCAGGGAAGAGGGCTTTGAAACCACCTGGATTTTATCTCACTCTCAGCTTCCTCCTAGACTAGTGTTCACTTTAACTTTGGTGTCAGGGGATAAGGAAGACTTGATATTCCAGTAGGTCTGGTAGTTACTCTTTGGAACACAGAATAAAGGGCAAATCTTTATCATGACTTTCAGGACCATCAATCATGTGGCCTTCTGTAACCTTCCCAAGTGAATCCTCAACATGCCCATATCACCTACTGCAGTTGCATCTGCTTTACCATAAGGCTAATAGACCACAGTGACTTTTTTAAAGAACTAGGTGTGGTTGGGAATGAGAGAGCCTATTAGGGAGTAAAGAACAAACATGTTTGTTGAATGTGATTGTTTGAGCCCAACTCTTTCACAATTTGCTTATCTATTCAGAATACTGAATAGTGGTATTATTTAATACAAAAACTAATTTGTGCCATGAGCTGAGAACTCTTGTTAGTGTTTTTTATGACACTGGGAGACCTTGGGACCAAGAAAGACTCAGGCTTTTCTAGTGTCATGAGGCAGATTTAGTCTTGGTCCTATTATATGGGAAATATAATTGGCTAAAGTAAACACTTTTATTTTGCTGCTCTAAAGTATTATTAAGATGTATACTAACCCACATGCATGCAATCATCATACAATTTTAAGCCATAAAATATTTACAATGCCATGTCTAAGATAGATAACATATAGTATATTACTCCACAGTTAGTTTAGTAAAGTATAGATACAGAGACTCAGATTGATGCTTTCAAGTGATCATGTCAGTATAAACAAACCCTTCCTTAATAATAGTTGTATATTTGGAGGTTTTTTATTTTTCTTCTGAAAAGTGTTTTCTACACACCTTTTAGACAGCAGAGATAATTCTTGACTGTAACATTTTCTGACAGCTATTCAAACGTATTCTGTCTTTTTGGCTGTATCTTTTTCTCTACATTCCTGCAGTTCTTTACAGAATATGACTGTCTCATAAAAGGATATTTGTAATAAGAACCTATTTGCTAAATGAATAAAATATTCTTTAAGGTGCATTTCAAAAAGTTCTGAGCAACTCTCCTACTGTTTTTGATATATCAACGAAAGCACTGCTACATCAATAAATTCTTAGTTCCTGAGACATACAAGTACTTAGTCGTAGGCATTGCTGAAATTGGAACATGTCAGGAGCCCTTCTCTTGTATGACTGAAACCGTGTTTACTTACTTTTATGTTTTGTTAATTTTATCTTTAAATGACATTGTCTTGGTTACATCTTTTTTTATTATTCCATATTTTTTCTTTTTGTTTCTCTTTCCATAATCTCCATAGTTATCAAAGTGTTTTTAGAGATTTTATAGATAATTGTATACTGAAAATAAATTCATGGCAATGATTTATGAAACTTTCTAACTGTAATCCAGGTACAGTGCTAGGCACTAGAGATAAAATAATGAAGAGCCATAAAAGAAAAAAAAACAGTTTCTGCTACCATGCAGTTCACTATAATGTGGAAGGGACAACATTTAATGTAATTATCAAGCTATACCAATGGGCAATCATTGAACACCTTGATATAAAGAAAAGGTCAGCAAACTTTAAAAAAAATACCAGATAGTAACTATTTTAGACTTTGTAGATGATGTGGTTTGGCTGTGTCCCCACCCAAATCCCATCTAGAATTGTAGTTCCCATTATGCCCTTGTGTTGTCGGAAGGACCTGAAGGGAGGTAAATGAATCATGGTGGTGTTTACCACCATGCTGCTCTTCTCATGATAGTGAGTTCTCACAAGATTTGATGGTTTTATAAGGGCACTTCTTCTTGCTGCTGCCATGTCAAGAAAGACACATTTGCTTTCCAAGGCCTCCCCAGACATGCTGAACTGTGAATCATCCTTAAACCTCTTTCCTTTATAAATTACCCAGTCTCAGGTATGTCTTTATTAGCAGCATGAGAACAAGCTAATACAGTAAATTGGTACCGGTAGTGGGGTGCTGCTGTGAAGACACCTGAAAATGTGGAAGCGACTTTGAAACTGGATAACAGGCAGAGGTTGGAACAGTTTGCAGGGGTCAGAAGAAGATAGGAAAATGTGGGAACATTTGGAACTTCTTATAGACTTAGAGAGGTCACAAGCCCAGAAGATGTGGAAAAGTTTGGAACTTCCTAGATAGTTGTTGAATGGCTTTGACCAAAATGCTGATAGTGCAATAAGGTCCAGTCTAAGGTGGTCTCAGATGGAGATGAGGAACTTCTTGGAATCTGGAGTAAAGTTTACTGTTGCTATTCAAAGAGACTGGCAATATTTTGGCCCTGCCCTAGAAATCTGTGGAATGTTGAATTTAAGATAAATTATTTAGGGTATCTGAGGGAAGACATTTCTAAGCAGTGAAGCCTTCAAGAGGCAGCAAAACATAAAAATTTGGAAAATTTTCAGCCTGACTATGCAATAGAAAAGAAAAGTCCATTTTCTGGAGAGAAATTCAACTTAGCTGCAAAAGTCTGCATAAGTAGCAAGGAGCCAAATGTTAATCACCAAGACAATGGGAAAAATGTCACCTGGGCAAGTTGGAGTCCTTTAAAAGCAGCCCCTCCCATCACAGGCCCAGAGGCCTAGGAGGGAAAAATGGCTTTGCAGGCCCAGACCCAGGGGCCCCCTTGCCTTGGGACTTGGTGCCCTGCGTCCCAGCCACTCCAGCTGTGGCTAAAAGGGGCCAATGTACAGCTCAGGCCATTGCTTCAGAGGGTGCAAGCCCCAAGCCTTGTCAGTTTCCATGTGGTGTTAAGCCTGTAAGTACACAGAAGTCAAGAATTGTCATTTGGGAACCTCTGCCTAGTTTTCAGAAGATGTATGGAAATGCCTGGATGTCAAGACAGAAGTTTGCTGCAGGGGTGGGGTGCTCATGGAGAAATTCTGCCAGTGCAGAAAGGAAATGTGGAGTTGAGGGTCCCACACAGAGTCCCCATTTGGGCATTGCCTAGTGGAGCTGTGAGAAGAGGGTCACCATTCTCCAGACCCCAGAATGGGAGATCCACTGACAGCTTGCACCATGTGCCTGAAAAAGACACAGACGCTCAACACCAGTCTATGAAAGCAGCAGGAGGGGGGCTATACCCTGCAAAGCCACAGAGGCGGAGCTGCCCAAGGCCATGGGAACCCACCTTTGGCATCAGCATGACCTGGATGTGAGACATAGAGTCAAAGGAGATCATACATAAAGCAACCTTCTATATCATAGGATCCCACAGCACAAACTATGAATTCAGTGATCTAGCTACATATCGATGCCATTAAAAATTATACAGAGGAAGGAAACAGAATGTTGTTAGTTTACAAAAATAATGTTATAGACCTTGAATCAATAAATTGCATGCTCAGGCATTTGTAGGAGTGAGAATTACCCTGTCATAGTCACCTGAGATCAGAATTATACTTGGTAACTATACAGAGTGTGAAACTGGTAAGCCTAAGTGGCAATGGAACTGACCACCAGGGCATCATCTTCTGAGATGCTAAAGATATCAACATATGAATTCGAATTATAGTATACGTAGTCTATATTTTACGCAGTTTATTTCCTTTACAAAACTTTATGTTAAGGATGTAGCATATGTATATGTGTGTGTGTGTGTGTGTGTGAATGGAGCCTATTATACTAAAGAAGAAAGGAATTGCACTTAAACCCTGTAATCCAGTTGGTAAGGTTACTTCACATGGGGTTACAAGTTAGCAATTTGGCACAGCTATTCATGTAGACCAGCATTAAACAGATGAGTAAATGGATGATAAATGATGGTTTGCAGGTTTCTCACTGTTGCGGTCTGAATTACCAATAAGTAAGAAAGCAGGCTAGAAAAGTACATATGCTTATGGATTACAATTGGAGACATCATAATCAACACACATGTAGCATAACATAAATACAGATGCATATAAAATGATTACAGGTATCTGTATATATTGGTTAGTATACACAAATATACATGCTTGTTCTTTGTGAGTTTTGTTTGCTGTTTGTATTTTATTTTATTTTTATTTTTTGCATGTCATTATTCATTTAGATGTTTCAGCTCTTGCACTAAGTTTTCACAAGCTGGTGGACACTGACAAAATTATTTCTCCCACAGAACTATAACCACACATCCCCAGACAGTATAAATATATGGTTGAACTAACATTAATACACATCACCATTTTATCAATTACATAAACATAAAGTGAGCATATAACCATGTAAGCCCTATTTTCAATGTTTGAAATGATTGAAGGAATAAACCACACAAGGTCTAGAGTGTTCATAGTTCCTGGGATTTTAGTTCTGTATGGTACCAAAAATATACAAGTATTGTGCTGGGTATTCTGGCACCTAATCTTCCTAAATTTCTTATGTATTGATAAGATTCTGGCATGGGAATAGAAACAAGTCATAACTCAATACTGCATGATTTTGGGAAAGGTCAATTGATACAAATGACAAGCACATTTTATATGCTGACAGCGAGAATCTTTTGCCAAGTATCCAAATAGGTTGACTGTAACCCAAATACAGAGGTTGCCAAATCTGTCTAGCTTGTGGCCTGGTAAAACTGCCTTTCAATACTCCTATGGAAGCTACATTAGACTTACTCACTAAGCCAACATGTTGGCTAATATGTATAACAAATTAGGCCCTATCTCAAGTTCCACTTCCAATAGCACTAGGCATCCCAATTTTATTGAATGCAACAGTTGTTTCTATGACCATTGGAATCTTTGAAACGCAGCCACATTTTAGGACGATACTTCTCCAAATACAAAAGTTGCTTGCTGTTAAAAGCTCCATGCTGCTTTTGTCTTATGAATTGTACTGCATCTTCATATTTCATTCCACCTTTAATTAATGCTAGGGCAACAAGTACTGGAGCTCTCCCAAGGCCTGCCACGCAGTGAACAGCAATACAACAACCAGGTCCTTCACGAAACTTAATTTTTACAAGGCTTAACCAGTCATCAACAAGCTGGTTGGATGGTGGTGCACCATCATCAAAAGGCCAATCAAGAACATGGATACCTTCTTTCTCCACAAGAGTAGCGTCATAAGTTGTTTCACATACTCTTATTGTTGTGGTAACTCCATACTTCTTAAGTTCCTCTATAAATTTGTTTAAGGTCACACTGGTTGGATTGTGTGTAATAAGAAATCTTATGTTCTTGTATGTGACTTCCACAGGAGCTGGGCGGTTCATTCGAGCCATGTTAATTTAGTTAAAAAACACTCAATAGGGTTATGAAATAATTTTTTAAAAATTGGAATACAGAAATGATGCAAAGAAACTAAAGTCTACTTCAGTATACTCCACTGAAATTCTCAGCGCTTGAGTATGAGGTTGTAAGTAATGATAAATGAAATGAACCTCCTAATAAGCAGTAGCAGTTCTTTAATCCAATAATACTGAGGCCACCAGAAAAGAAGTGCTCTGAGGTTTACCCCACCCAGGTCAGAAGTCTTGTAAAAAGCTCTGTGGATTTCAATTCAACACTTCTGTGTCCAGGATAACCACTCTTATGGGGGCTTCTTGATGGAGTATTAATCAGTTTCTACAGTTCACTTGTCTGCATAGAGGTCGTGCTGTGCCTGGCAGTAATCTCCACCGCCCTTCAGAAACTTCATAAATGTGTGACCAAGAACACCACAGAATTGAGCAATATGTTTACTCATTGAAGATTGTGGCCTAATCATACAGCCGGTCCCGAGGCGGCGGCGACATAGGCGGTGGTGGCGCCTGCAGGGCAGGAGGCGGCATTGCAGGCGGCGGCGGGGGCACCAGACCTGTATTTTATTTTTTTATAAGAATGCAGGTAATTCCTTCTTCCCGCCTATCTTTCAGAGCACCTGTTACATTTACTAATTTAGAAAAAAATACAGAACCTATTTAACACTGTGATGATGAGTTATATAATGCATGAAAATAATGTTTTATTTTCAGGCTGTTCATAAAGTGGTTTTACCTTTTACAACTTCCTTGTAAATTGATTAAAGGATCTTAGTCAAATATTTATAAATAGGAGAACTTAAGCGCTCTTCTTAAGCCACCGTAGTTTGGAATTTAAGCAGAGATACAATGATTGGTTTCAGGCCCATTCCAGAATTTGTTGATGAGTGGCAATATTTTAAAGGACAGTACCGTCATTCCCTGGGTAGCGTGTGAAAAGAACCAGCATCTTTGCTCTTCCTCTAGTTTTCTCTCGTTTTTTTATATAAAACAATCTAAAATAGAAGATATCTTATCAAATGGTATCAAGAGGTGCAGCATTTTGAGAGCCAATAAGTCACTGTTCTAATTGTGAGACATATGTTTGTGCTAAAGTCATGTAACCATCAAGGAAGGGAAAAACCTAAAAATGAGAAGGAAGAAAACTGAGGGTAGTATTTACCTGAATAAATACAGAAGCATTAAAGGAAGAGAGACTATACTGTACTCTTGAAATAAAATAATGTCTCCTAAAAATGGAAAACTTTCAAAGGAGAATATGGATATTTTTCCTTTAGCATAAACTAGCATAGCATTCTTAATTAGTTTGAAGAATTCTTTCGTCAAATAAATTGCTATTCAAATTCAAAATAGCTGCAATACATGCTCCTATTATAAGTTAAGAGAAGTAGTGTAAAATAATCAGGTATCAGACTGGTTTCCAACCCGATTTCACCACTAACCAGCTGTAACCTCATCGATCATAGAGTGTGATAATTGTTGTCTTAGATCATCTTTTGAGCATGTTGTGTGTACATGTGCCCAAAGGATCCAACATTGTTTTTGAGGTCTTCCTTTGTAGGGTTTCCCACAGGCCAGAACACGGAGCCCGAGTTAAAAGCCAGGTAGAGGTGTCCAGTTGTTGGGAATGAGATGGCAGAGTAAAGCCCCTTCCCAACTCCGATACATCGACCCTCCAGGAGCCCAGAGTCGACCGCCCCCGCGGGCAGGGTGCACGGACTCACCTGGGGGGACCTGCGGCTGTGGGGGCGCCGAGTGGGCAGCGGGGAGAGGCGGAGGCAGCCCCTGCGAGGCCAAGGGGAGGTCGCCGTCTGCGCCTCCAGCGCCCGGAGCCCCGGCAGCGCCGGCCCCCTTCCCGCGTCGCCCACCAGCGCCCGCGCCGGCTCAGCCAGTGACTTCAGCTCAGTTCCACCTCCGCGCGGTGGCGGCTGGCTCCGTCCAGACCCGCGCTTGGCACAAATCCAGCCCGGGCCAGCGGCTGCCACCTGCCTGGAGCCACCTCCGCCTGCCCCCACCACGGCCCAGCTTGGATGGAGCTGGGGTCCTGAGCGCCAGCCCCCAACACCCCGCAGCCCAGAGCCACGCGCCGCTACCTTAGGCCTGGGACCCCTCTCTCCGCTGCTCTCTGCCCCCGCGATGGGAAAAGTGGGCGCCGGCGGCGGCTTCCCAGCCCGACTGAGCCCCAAGTTCGGGGTTCCCGCTGGAGATGTGGGCGCAGACACCGCGACCAGGTGCCGGAGCGGAGGCCACTTCGCACAGAATCAGCCACTGTCCAATGGTCTGGCCCGCACAGCAGGAGTTGTGAGGTTCCCATGTGGTTGGGGATAAGGGGACGTTTCAAAGCCTGTTGGTTGGTCGGGTTTCAAATGTGGGGGGGCGGTGTGGGGCTTCAGACTGAAAGTGCTGCGCGCCTTCCCTCCAGCAGGGGGAACGTTCCAAAGCTGTTGGTTGCTGTCTGTTCAAAGTGGGGCGGGTGGGGCTTAGGACTGGAAAGTGCTCGGCCCTTCCCTTCATCTGCTGAGGGGATCTGGCTTCACCATTTCATGCTACACACCACACCACTGAATAGTTTTCTCCAAATCTCTGTTTCCCGACTCCTTGGCCACCATGTGTGAAGCTGAAGATCACACCAAAAGGGGAAGGGGTTAAAATATAATATCTGGGGTTCGACGATTAAAAAGTTTACATTTACAGGTAATCTGCAATACATGCCCTTAGTGTATTCCTTGTGGAGTTTTTTTTTGTTTTCCTTTTTTTTTTTTTTTTTTTTTTAAGAACTTGTCTGTGTATTTCCGGACAGGGCACTCCAGCACTCCAGCATCTTCTAAAAGACCCAGTGTAGGAAGTGGTGTGTATGTGTGTGTGTGTGTGTGTGTGTGTGTGTATACTGTGAGCAGTCCTAGGTAGGTCAGATATCCCAGTGCAACTACACCCTCCATCCATGCCCCCATGACGCCCCTATTGCAAGAAGAAAAACAAACTCTTAGCCTTTCCTTTATGGAGAGAGGGAAGAAATTACTAGATTACAGGAGGCCGATACTGGAGTTTGAGGCTGGGATTCTGCCGGGAACAAAGCAGATAGTTAAAAGTGAACATTGATAATTTGGGCTCTTACTAGGAAAGTTTTAGGGTTTCTAGAAAATTCTGTATGTCCGGAATTTGAGGGAGGTGGGTTTTTTTGTTTCGTGTGTGTGTGTGTGTGTGTGTGTGTGTGTTTTAGTTTGAGCTAAACTTAGAAATCAACTTGCCCTCAAAATAAGGCAACAGCTTGGATGGCAGTAGCTCAAGACCATTTATTTTCAAATGTGAAAAGGTCTCCAGATTGTCATAAAGCAGGCAAGAGACCATAAAAAGTAAGGGTGGATAAAAATAAAATAAAATAAAAGTTGGAAACTCAGTCAAGAAACTGAGAATTTTATTGTTTGTCATATGCGATGGTTATCCAGCCTAATAGTTTTCACGATGTTTGTATATGACGTTTAATTTCCAGAAACTTTCCAGGAGAGATACACATTATCATGTTGTACTTGTTTCTAGATCTTTAATAATAGCAGTCATGGACATTCAAAATTAATAGTTTGCATTTTGTGAATATTCTTGGTACGCAGATATAGATTTCATTATGCCAAATCATGATAAGGCATTTACTATTGAAGTTTATTTCATAAGAATGTGCCCAGGATTTCCCCTAATATTCAGCCTTCATTACATGGGCTGTGATTTTATAGCGGTTAACTCCAGAGTAATAAAATAAATGAAGTAAAAATTATTTTCCTTTGGACACTGAAGACTTTGCCCTCACTTCCCACCTTACTTACTGAGTTTTCACATTGTAGCCACCATAATTAATCCTGCAATTTGAATTTAAATCTTACTGAACTGATTGAATAACTTTCTACTTTAAATAACTTAACGTTTCTGACTTTAAAGGAGGGTTTTCAAAAGAAGCATGTAGTTGCCAGACTATGAAGCAAATAACTTATGAATGATATTGTTTATGCTGTAAAATATGAATTGTGCATTAAACCGCTTTCATCTAGTTTACTTCTTGAAAGAGTGAGAAGAGTATATCTTTGGCTAACCAGTAACACCAATTAAGAACTGTCTAAAATAACTTCTACCTTTCTTGCCTATCCAGTGCAACTACAGATATGGTTGCTTATAAGTGTAATGGAGCTTATGGGGTTACACCTTAGAGACTGGCTGGCACAGAATTCTAGAATAATGCAGTAAATATTGAGGTGGTGATTGCTAAACATTTGAGTACCCTAACATATTTCACTCTACATTGTACCCAACATAGACACAAACAGGTTGCTTTTTCAGTATTTACATATAGATTGAGGGTGGAGAAAAATAGTTACTGCCCAAGTCTTCGAAAACAAAGGTATTTAATTTCCCCAGCTCTCTTTTTCTGGTCTGGTTTCATAGGAAATTATGTATCATATATACATTGTGTGTGTGTATATTTTATTTTAATGAATGAATGTTTATAAAACTTCTTTGATGAAGGGTAACAGATGTTTCTCATTGGCAATGATTTATGAGAAATGGTTATCAAAAGGAGCCATCTCCAATTTTTTTCTTTGACTCGTCTTAATGTTGTTATATTTTTAGTGCTATCTATATGAAAAAGCACAGCTCTTGGATCATTTTCCATGAAGCTTCTTTTTTTGAGTTGACATCCATCAGCTCACTGTTCCTGTTAGTGGTTCAACCTGGGCCAACTTTAAGAATGTGTTTTAATCTTTTAAAGCAAATAGGTGAAAAATGAAATTATCTCATTTCAGCTATTTTATGGAGTAGGCATTATAATTCTCATTATATGGAAGAGAGAGCCGATGTTTAGAAAACCTGTGATGTGGCCAAGGAAATTGACTTGGTCTGTTCAGGCTGGTAGAACAACATGCTATCAACTGAGTAACTTATAAACAACAGAACTTTATTTATGCTAGTTCTGGATGTGGGAAAGTCCAAGATCAAGACATTGGCAGATTCTGTCTCTGGTGAGGGCCCATTTCCTGGTTTGTAGACAGCCATCTTTCCCCTGTGTCCTCACATCGTAGAAAGGGGTATAACAGCTCTCTGGGGCTTGTTTTCTAAAAGCACTAATCCCACCATGAGTGCTCTGACTTTAGGGCCTCAGCATCTCCCAAAGCCTCCCCAGTCCCCAATACCATCACCTTGGTGACTAGGTTTCGACATATGAATCTGAGAGGGACACAAACATTCAGACCAGAGGAGGTGAAGAGCAGAGCACTGGCTAGAACTGTACTACACACCTATTAGAATAGCCAAAACCCCAAATACTGTCAACTTCCAAATGCCAGCAAAGGTGTGGTATGGCCAAAACTGGTGGGAATGCAAAATGGTAGAGTCATTTTGCAAGACAGATTGGAGGTTTCTTACGAACTAAAGATACCCTTACTGTAAGATCCAGCAGTCATACCAATGAAACATTTATGTAAATGAGCTGAAAACATATGTGCACATAAAACCTTATTTTATTTTCTTGAGATGTAGTTTCGCTCTTATTGCCCAGGCTGGAGTGCAATGGCGCAATCTGGGCTCACCGCAACCTCCGCCTCCCAGGTTCAAGCGATTCTCCTGCCTCAGCCCTCTGAGTAGTTGGGATCACAGGCATGCACCACCAAGCCTGGCTAATTTTCATATATTTAGTAGAGATGGGGTTTCTCCGTGTTAGGCAGGTCTTGAACTCCCAACCTCAGGTGATCCGCCCACCTCGGCCTCCCAAAGTGCTGTGATTACAGGCATTAAGCCGTCACACCCGGCCCACACAAAACCTTTTACATAAATTTTCATAGGAATTCTAATCATAATTTGAGAAATCTGGAAGCAACCAAAATATCCTTCAATAAGTGGATTTATAAACTATGGTATCATTGTATCTACATAATCCATAAAATGTAATATTATCCAGTGATTTTTTTTAAATGAGCTATCAAACCATGAAATATATGGAAGGGTCTTAAATGCTAAGTGAAAGACGCCAGTCTGCAAAGGCTACAGACTGCATGGTTTCAACTCTACGACATTATGGAAAAGACAGAACAGTAAAAAGATCAGTAGTTGTCAGGGGTTAGGTGGAAGGAAGGGATGCATATACAGAACACAGAGGATTTTAGGGCAGTGAAAGTATTCTGTATGGTTCTATAATGGTAGATACATGTCATTATTCATTTCTCAAAACCCACAGAATATTCAATAGCAAGAGTTGAAACAAAGATTTTTGGTCACCATAATGTGTAAATGTAGGTTCATGGACTGTAACAAATGTCCCATAGTGGTATGGATGTTGACAGCGGGGGAGGCTGGCTGTGTCAGGGCAAAGGGCACAGGGAACTCTCTGTCCTTTCTGCTCAATGTTACTGTGGACCTAACACTGCTCTAATAATTATAGTCTATTAATAATAAAAATAACATTATGTATAAATGATAAAAAAATAAACTCCAATTGATCTTTCACCAAAGCCTAGGGAATATCTTGCCTTTCAGGCTTTGATGCAGGATATAGGAAAATGAATATTAAAGAACTTGTATTTTAAATAATTTAGTCAGGTAAATTCCAGTGGACAGTGTGAGCAGGGAATATCTTTGGTTTGGTAACTTCGTCTCTCTGTAGAAAAGAAAGACTTTAACATGTGCCCGTCACATCACTTTCTTATCTAAGGTAGTGATTAGTGGTTCTCTCACCTGTTCATCTCTTTATTTTTTGTGCTAGAATCTGTAATTGGCAATTCCTTGAGCCCGAGATAACCCATGATGGTCATTGAGGTTATTCAGCAGACCATTTAAAGGACTTGTGGTTCTTCTGGGTTAGAGTACTTCTCTGAGTTATTAAGGAAGTGCGATTCTGTTGAGAGGTCGGATATGAACACTTGACTTGATGTTTGATAAGATCTTTTTACTACTTTTTAAAAGTAAGGAGATAGGGGCCAGGCGTGGTGGCTCATGCCTGTAATCACAGCATTTTGGGAGGCAAAGGTGGGCGGATCACGAGATCAGAAGTTCAAGACCAGCCTGGCCAACATGGTAAAACCCTGTCTCTACTAAAAATTAAGAAATAATAATAATAATAATAAAACCCTGGACATGCTGGCCTGTGCCTGTAATCCCAGCTACTCAGGAGGCTAGGCAGGATAATCATTTGAACCCGAGAGGTGGAGGTTGCAGTGAGCTGAGATTGCGCCATTACACTCCAGCCTGGATGAGAGGGCGAGACTCCGTCTCAAAAAAAACAAACAGAAAACCACACACACACACACACACACACATATACACACATATACACATATATACACTATATATACACACACACATATATATGTGAAACTTAATTTTTTGTTTTTGAATTTTTCAGCAAGACCATAATTTTTTCTTTTCTAAATAAATAAAATTAGTGTTCTGGCAGTATTCATCAATGAAAAGGAATGTGTCAAGGAAAGCAAGACACTGTAGTGGAAAATTCATAATATTTGGTAGGAGACAGAGAATTCCTGTTTATTAACAATGTGGTGGTCAGAAAGTCTTTTTGATTTCCTTATTTAAATATGTTGATTGCACCTGCCTGGCTTGCCAACTATGTGAGATATATGTCTAAAGCATTTACACTCGTGGGTACTTAATAAGTGGTACTGTTTTTATTAAAGGAAAGGGTTTTCTGCTGGAATGTAGGATGTTCTAGTTCTCTAGTTCTTAGGTTCTAGTTCTCATTCCCTATGTAAATTTAATTAGCCAAGTAATCATGACACATTCATTATTTCTTGATATCAATTTTATTCTCTATAATATCAAGATAAATAAGCTAGAACTTATCTGAAGTGCCATCCAGGTATGAATCAGTGTATCAGATTTTTAAGTTTCAGGTGTTGAGCACCAAGGACATTTAAGTGAAATGCACTGGATATCCTGGAGAAACAGAGATGATGCATAGATCTGTACCATCAGTGTAGCAGTAATAATATATCACATTTCACATGTAACATTACCCTTAGATAATTGGGGAAGTGTCTTCCCCACTGTTAATATGCATATTATGCGAAGAAATTCCTGAATTTTAAAATTCAGGGTGACTTTTATTTAAATCAAAGTAAAGAATAGATTTTTCATACTGAAAAACAACCCATGAATATGTCCTTTGTGTGATAGATTTGTATGAAACATTATATAGAAAATATTTATTGACTTGATATAAGCATCCTCTACTATCAAGCTAATACAGGTGAAAACAAAACAAAACAATAAATCCTTGCCATAAGGACAGGTATCTGAGTCTGCATTGTTTATCAGTATATTTCAGGGATCTAAAGAATATCTGTCATAGTTTAAGGGATCAATAAATGATATATGTAGATAAATACTTATATATGTAGATACATAGATATGTAGAAATAGATATATCTGCAGTATAGTAAAATCACATGTGTTTTCTTCCAGAGTTGCCTGCAAAAGGAGCTTCCAGATCTTTAAGAACTACCTTGTTTAGAAGAGTGTAGGGATAATTGTATTAATCTCACTTCACTGTTTGTATATTATGTAGAAGTCAAGCTTCCCTAAAAGTCCATCATTAGCTTTTTTATATTTAAGTATATATGTGAGTGATTCATTCATTTACAGTAGAATGTGATTATCTAGGCTGTGATCTTTATTTTCCACCGTTACTTAATATGTTTCTGTTTTTTAAAAAGGGGAACAGGAGTGATTTTATCATCTTTTTGTCAAGCAGCCCAAATCAAAGTACACAGTAGAGCGTGTGCATTGTGTCAAGTTGGTTGATGGTCCATTTTATTGTGTTACTGGTTTCCTGAATACTGTTCTCACTTGTCAGCAAAGTTTACAAATTCAAATAAAAGACAGTGGTTATATACATTAAATCATTACCTTTCAATATTTTAATCTTCATAGACTTACACAGTTTATAGGAAATGTATACAGATTAATACAAAATTTATACAAAAAGAACTTATTTTATTATTAGAGTAATTTGAGTGAAATAAAAATGATTGCTTGAAGCTGCTCAGGGAGAAATTGGAATCTCTGAGTGAAGCATTACAGGCAGCTTGAAGGGTCTCCTCGTGGTCTAGTGGGTCAGGGAATTTGAGGTCACTTAGAATCATTGAGCCTCTTCAGCAACTTCCTGGTGAAACAAACAAAAACCACGCATTCAGTGATATGCATTTTTTTCAATATTATTACTATATATTTTTTCTTTTTTATTATACTTTAAGTTCTAGGGTACATGTGCACAACGTGCAGGTTTGTTACACATGTATACCTGTGCCAGGTTGATATTCATTTTTATCTCATAAACAACTCCCTTTGGTTACCATCTCAAAGGAATGAAGCATTTCTTATTATCAAATTACTGACTTCATTTCCCTCTACACTGGATAAACTAAAGTATCCATTTAGGCTACCCTATTATCAGCAAGTAGAGTTTTATGACAGAGTATATACATTTCAGGCTTAGAAATCAGACAGCCTAGTTTAAAATCCTAGCTCAGCCTCCTACTAACAACTTCATCCTGGACAAATTTTTTAGTACAGTTGACTCTTGAACAACACAGGTTTGTATTGTGTTGGTGCACTTATATGCAGATTTAAAAAAAAAAAATACTAAAGCTTTTTTTTGAGATTTGCAGCGACTTGGAAAAGCTTACAGATGAACCATGCAGACTAGAAATACCGAAAAAATTAAGAAAAAGTTAGATATGTCATGATTATATAAAATATACGCAGATACTAATCCATTATTGTCATTTACTACCATAAAGTATACACAAATCTATTGTAGAAAGTTGAAACTTATCAAAACTTATTAACACAAACACAGACCATGCATGATGCTATTCTCAGTGAGGAGAAAAGTAAACATAAAGATACAGCATTAAATTATAACTACATACATAAATTATAACTGCAATAATTCTGTAGCCACCTTCTGTTGCCGTTGCAGTGAGTTCAAGTGTTGGTACTATCCTCTTAAAACGCCCTGTGATGCTCTTCATCTCCCCCCTGAGCAGTTTCAGTTTCCAGCAAATTGTATTCTCGCATATTTGTCATCCTGTTTGGCACAGCACTATAAACCTTGACTAACACCATGGGACTCATACAAAGTGCCACTAGTGTTGTTGGAAAAGCTCCCAAGAAACTGATGAAAGTCATAACATTACAAAAAAGAAAAAAGAAGTTAAATTGCTTGATGTGTACCATAGATTGCAGTCTGCAGCTGTGGTTTCCCGCCATTTCAGATAGGTGATTCATCTCATAAACAAAATATGTGGACTTCAACGTGATCAATAAATACAGTATAGCACTGTAAATACATTTTATCTTTTCTATGAATTTCTTAATAACATTTTTTCTCTGGCTTTATTGTAAAAGTAAAATATGTAATATTATAACATACAAAATGTGTGCTAGTTGATTGTTATTGGTAAGGCTTCCATTCAACAGTAGGCTATTTATAGTTACATTTTCAGAGAGTCAAAAGTTGTATGTGTATTTTTGACTATACAGGCAATCGGTTTCCCTAACCCCCACATTGTTTGAAGGTCAGCTGTATTTCTAAGTCTCAGTTCTCTGGAGTCTAAAATGTGATGAATAATAGTGTCTGTCTCTAGGGTGGTTGTGAACATAAAATGAGACATTCAGATAAAACGCTTAGCACAAAACCACATAAGATATAGTATGTGGTCAATAAAAGTTAACTCTTTTGTTAATAACCCACTTTAAAATCTGTCATTGATAATTGATGTACAATTGATGTTTAATAACATGAGCTTATTCCTGGGAAGCAGTAAATACATAGATACATGAACTATGGGGGAGCTCGATCTATGGTAGATGCTTGAAGCCTTCAGGATTGTCATTGTCAACGAAGGTCCAGAAGAATACTTTCCATGAGAGTCTATACACGGTGTGCACTTACCCTTCTTATCCTTCTACTGAAACCCCGTATTGCTCCTGTGGATAGTAGTGTCTGACTGAACAAGCAGCTGAATTACTGGATTCAGTTGATGACAATTTCTTTAGTTCACTGCTAAAAACTCCTTTGGGAACGAAAAAACCTATTTCACTGTGTAATTGTTAGAATGTACTTTGTAAAATACATATAACAGTTTTCTCTGAATTTATTTAATTAAATGATTTTAAACGTTCTTAATATAATGGCGAAAACCAAACTTTCCTGAATTTTGTCATGTGTAAAGTGAAGGGATATTGGGGTTTACCTAGCACAGTGGCTTCTAAACTTAGAGGCTGCAGTTGTCCTGAAGTCAAGGAAACTGATAACGGGAACCCAAACGTATTTGTAATAATCCAAATACTCAATGAATATTTATCATCTAATCTTGATGGACTGTGTCTTCGACTTTTCACACTTTTGGATGGAGCTGGTGATCTGTGCAATGTTGCTCTCAGACTTATTGACATTGTTGGTTTCAAGTAAAGTAGAAGGAAGATAAGGTTTTAGGTAAAAACAAAACAAAACAAACAAAACCTTTTTATTAGCATTTCCTAAACAATCTTCCTGCCCATAATTGTCAGCAACTTACTTATCACATCCGACCTTATTTGTTACAGCAAATTTTGGATAATACAAATATAAGTAAGGGATCAGGAGTTGGGGAAACAACTGAGGAGGAAGAAAACAATACCTTTACTCTGGATCTACTTTGATAATCACAGAAATAGAGATCTCAGGCTACAGAAGTCATATCTGTTTGTGTGTGTGCATGAGCCTGCATGCAATTTTAGCTTGACTGCACCTTCTTATGTGACTGGATTCTCTCCCAATCTGTGGATCCTCTGCAGACCATTTATCAATACAGGCTATAGAGAAATCCTGTTCAATAGAACTTTCTGCATTGATGGACATATCCTCTACTCTGCCAACACAATAGCTTCTAGCCACCGTGGCTATTGATCATTTGAAATCTGACTAGTGCAACAGAGTAATTGCAGTTTTAGTTTTACTTAATTTTAATTATTTTGAATTTAATTATTAATAGCCATGTGTAATCAGTGGCTAGCATATTGGGAAGTGCAGTTATATAATACCTCCTCTTGATTGCCTTTGCCTGACAACCATATACAAAATTCAGTGGTCTTTGCAAGCACCGTGACGAGCTATTCAAAAGCCTGATGTGCGGATCTCTTCCTAAGGGAAAAGTGGAAGGGCCAGCTATGCCATGAGTGAAGCCATCCTCAAATTCAGCATCTCCTCTGTGGTCACTTCCTATACTCCCCGTCCTCCTATGGTGACTGTTAATGCATCCATAAGCTTTTCAGCTCGTGCAGTATCTGGCCTTGTCTTTGAAACCCCAGAACAGAGTGTCTAGTTAGTTCGATTCCCAGAAAGATTACAGCAGCTGTTTTACCTGAACGAGTCCATTGGGCTAAATTCTTATTGAGAGGTGAGAGAACCTGAGAATTCAGAGCCAATGACCTTTAGAAATCATGAATCTCAGTGTTTTCCAAGGGTGGTAGGTGTAATGCCATGGTGTGTGAAGTGATTTTGGGTGGGAGCATAATGCACTTTGATGTACTATTTTATTTTAATGTCGTTAGTTAAACTTATTTTAATGTGTACTCGAGTTAATATTTTAGGATACATGTTTTCTATTTCTTCAGTCTTTTGTGATACTACTCAGACCACTCAGTGACATTGTCTTGGACATACAAGGGGAAGTTGGAGCACATTTGAAAGTGCTTTTTAATGTTTGAGAAAATGTATTCTTACATGAAAGTAACTGTGGCTCATTTTCTTTTCAGCAGAATAAAATCATTCCATTATTCTATCACTCCATCTATCTCTCAAAGTGAGAAACTAATATACATCTTTTTTGTCTAGTGGCCTAGAAACATAATTAGATACATCGATGGAGTCAGGGCTGAAGGAATGAGCTGGAGACTCTGGCTAGAGCCCGAGACTGCCAGAAACATGTGGAACTGATTTGCAATCCTGGTTCTTTGTTCCCAGTCCCCAAGATAATTTAGCTTGCCTCTTTTTATTAAAAGTAATTCCAACTTTCTTTTGTCTTTGATTTGATCTAGGCACATATTGATAGAGACATAAAGAAATACATGTTAGTAGTCTCTCCCTTGAGCTCACCATCTGGTTGGGGAGATAAGTTGAACGATTCTTTGAAGAGTAGAAAAGTAAGAATAGCTGAATTAAGTTTAATTATGTTTCTTAGGTCTGTCTGTGAGGCTCTGTCCCCAAATGAGATGGATCTCATCAACTCAGTTGCTCAGTAAAAGAAAGTGAACCAAGGCTGCAGTACGACTCCACTATGCTTTTGAAATACCACCCATGGTTTTCTGTTTCCACAAATCACTGTTTGACATGAACACTTATTTCCCATTGGGCAGTTATTTTGGGTTAAATAAAGTAGGCTTATGGGAGCCATTTTAATGGCTTCTACTTCAGCCTATCAACCCTCAGTCTGTTCCTCATTCCTGTGACTGTCCTGGGCTCTTATGAAGAGTGATTCATTTATTCAAGTTTGGTTAAATAAATGAGAGAACAAGCATAGATGACCTGTTGAATTGCATAATATTCTCCCACATCTTGCTTTTTCACAGTCATCTTTCATGATAAGTTCTCGTAGAAGAATTTAGGTTTGGAAATGGGTCTTGATATGAAAACCAGTAAAAGAGAAAGAGCAAGAAGGTAGGAAAAAAGAACTTGGAAAGTACAGCTTTGTCACTGAGTGGATGGATGGACTTCTGGTATTAATAGTAATCGCCTCAACTAAAAATATTAAGGCTGTTTAGGTTATTTCATGAGCATTTGTTCAAATCTAAATTATATCAAAATACAAAAAAATACCGCTTGCAGGGAGCATGGGTGTAGATGTTGTACATGATAGCAAAATAGTGCCAGTAAGTCCCTCTGCTTCACAAAACCAGGAGTTGGCTTGTAGCTCTAGTCTACTTTGTCCAAAACAGTTTTGTTTTACCAGGACTTGCAGCTACAAGTGCCTAGAGGATAGTTTGAGGGACAGTATCTTCCATAAAACAAACTACCATCAAAGGCAAAGAATCTATATATCAGAGACTGGTCAAGTTCATTTCTACCACTCTGTGCCACGCTCTGCTGTTTGCCCTCAATTTCATTTTTTAAAAAATTTTGTCTCTTTTAAAAGAGGGGCTTATTTTGACTTAAAAACAATTTTGGAACCCTTTTTGGAAAGAGTTGGTGTATTTCAGGTGACCTGATTTTTCATTTTTGGTATACTTCCTCTTCTCCTCACGGCTTACAGAAGGCAAGGTGGAGGCAAAACCTCAGAGCTCACTTTGCTTTGTTAAGGAGAGCACTACTCTTGTAAAAACCAGTTTGTAAGAAACAGTAAAATTATATGAAGGTCAGTAAAGTAGCTTGTTAGTGTGGAGTCAGGTTTATCTGTTTATGAGGTCTATGTAATTAATTATTAAAGGGTAAGACATTTATAGAAATTACAAAAGCATTCGGTTAAGGTCAAGGTGGTTGAGATTCAAGTTTAAACAGGTTTAGTCTTTGTCTTGATTCTAGAACTTTCTATTCTGTGATGGAGATGAGGTTAAGGACTGTTTGCTGGGCAGCATTTACACCAGATTATAAAATCTCTAATCTTTCAAAGCCAGTTTCCCAACTGAAGACTCTATTTTTTGAGGTATCTCACACACACTCTCTTCACTGGCATAGCGTGTTTCCAATATGTCCTAGATTGAACAGGAGAATCTGGAACCAGGAGTCAGAAGACCTGGCCCCAGACCTTGGTGGCTGTGTACTAGTTCTGTGACCTGCAATCAGTCACTTAACTTCTAAGAGCTCCTCTCTTTCCGTCTGTAAAAAAGGAATATGTACTACCCATTTCCTGGGTAGATATTGAAGATGTCATAAAATATAAGAGCCACTGGCACAAGGAAATCCTGGACCACGCTAAGTGCATGGTGCTTTGAGGTTGAATCTCTATGAATTGTTTTTAATCCAAAAAAGTGCTTTAAGACAGTGTCTTTAGTAAGAAGTTTTTATGATGACCAGTGGGGCAAATCTATGGTTCTCCGTTCATCCCTGACCCATATATATGAATCAGCACTTTGGAATAACATGAGCTTTGTGTCTGGGATCTCTTCTTATGCTATGGAAAGAGCATCAGACAAGCCTTAGATTAGGGTTTTATCCTAACTGTCACATATTTGGAGGTTGATTTTGAGCAAATCAGGTAATTCTCCTTTTGAGCACTAATTCCTGGTTTGGCAAATAACCAAATAACCTTCAGTGTGGTGTGGTTGTACTGAAGTTGCTTGAGTTTGAAACCTGGCTCTGCTTCGTGCGATGTAACCTTAGACAAATCATAGCTAAATGTGCTTTGGTATCCTTCTTTGCGAAGTGAGCATAATAATCATATCTACTTCATAGAGTTGTTGTCAGGAAGACGTGTAGTAATAGAATCCAAATATTTAGCAGAGTGTCTGTCACAAAGGGTACTCATAACGTCTTAGTTGGTGTGATTTCATGTTCCTTAAATTAGTTTACCCACGGCAAAATCTTCCATATGCTCTAATTTACTATGGGCTCATATCCAAGACATATCTCTCTTCACTAAGTCCCTGTATCAGTCCATTTATTTTCATCATGCTATAAAGAACTGCCTGAGACTGGGTAATTTATAAAGGAAGAGGTTTAATTGATTCACAATTCAGCATGGCTAGGGAAGCCTCCGGAAATTTACAATCATGGCAAATGGAAAGGGGTAAGCAAGGCACCTTCACATGGTAGCAGGAAGGAGAAGAGTTGAGTGAAGTGGGAACAGCCCCATGTAAAACCATCAGATCTCGTGAGAACTCACTATCACGAGAACAGCATGGGGGAAACCACCTCCATGATTCAATTACCTCTACCTGGTCTCTCCTTTGACACATGGGGACTATGGGGATAATGGGGATTACAATTCAAGATGAGATTTGGGTGGGGATACAAAGGCTAACCATGTCAGACCCCTTTTAAAATATTTATAGAAATCTGTCCCATGGTGTTTTGTTTTGTTTGTTCATGATTATTTGTGTGGCAGGGCAAAATGCTTTAAAATATTTTTATAAATATTCTGTATGAAGGGGACAAACTGCCAAAAAGGAAAAGAAGGAAGAGTAAAGGAGGAAGAAGAAAGATGTGGAGGAGTAGGAGAAGGAGAATCTGGAGGAGGAGAAAAACAAGAAAAAAACTATTTCCTGATAAGTACTATGGCCCTGCGAATTTTTTGGCAGAAATACTGTACATGTGTCTTTATGGTCCACATAGCTTGGATGCAACACACTTCTCTCCAACTAGAACCTAAGATAGGTGGTTTCTTTTGCACCAGGCTCATTTTCCAATTCATGGAATGAACACTTTAACCATTTGGCGTGGAAGAGCAAGTCCTTTCTCTCACTGTGTCAGCTTCCAGCCTACATCAGACTGAGCTAAACTAAGAAGAAGTACTGCATGAAGTGGTTGAAATGAGAGCAGCTTCCAGGGACCAAGGCCTAAAGATTATGATGCAACCTCAGCAGTGTTTTCTTCCTGGTAAATTATGATGTTGGGTGAAATGCGAAGCCATGATCCTGGAAAGAAAAATCAGATGTAGCATCCAAGGGCCCAGGGGAAGTTGCCACCAGCCCTCCCTCTCTGTTCTTCAGCACTGGGCTAGTGCTGCTTTCCGTTGGGATTTATTTTATGGACATACAGGCTTTGAGCATATAGCCTTTTGCTTGGAGACCAGATAATGGAGCATTGGGCTGGAAGTTGACCAGGCCTGAGCTGGCCCTGGTTTTGCCACTAATCATTCATATGACTTAGAGTAAGTCATTTAATATCTGTGAGCCTCAGTTTCTTCACATGAATGATGAAAGTAGTCATAATGTTTTATGAGTGTCTGTTACATCACAGTTTTGTTGCTTTAGGAAGTTAGCTCTGAGAAAGTATCAGTAGAGTTAGAGTTTACCTAATACAGCCCTGACTGAGGCATAGATCCTCCTACTCATTACCATCAGGACCAGGGAGCCTCTGGCTTCTCACTCTCACTGAACACCCATCATGGCTGGGGATCATGCTTCCTCAGTAGCCAGCTGATCTTGCATCTGGAGAGCTGTGGTTATTATGAAGGCAGAATGCATGATTGATTTTTGAAGAAACAAAAATTATTCTGGAGGTTTGACCCCGGAACAGCTCTCAGGAACCAATAACCAAGATTGATATAATAGAGAGTCTACCGGCATGTGTGAGCACATATACCCTGAGCTCAGGCACGCCTGTGTCTGAACTGTGGTTTCTCTTCAGTACAGGTAGACGTTTTTCTTGTTGGTCCTTGTTCAGTAACCTTCTATCCATGTTCTTCATGTTTTCCTGGTAATCCCAGAGCAGTATCTGCGGCTGATGTAACCAGCTGTGTTAATCACATCCCTCATGTGCCCTGTGTAAATGGTGAGCCACCTTCCATTGGTTCCCATTTACTCCTGTCCTCTGTGCTAATGCTGAGCACTGAGGGGTGTCCCTCTCTGGTAAACAAGTTTTTGATGATTGTGGTAAAGAGCCATATAATCTGCTTCTCCTTTCTCCCTTAGTACATTTTTAAGTTCAGAAAATTCTAGTGTTTGAATTTCTAACTTTGTTTCTAATGGAGAATACAATAATAGAGCTGGATTCTCTCATGAAGTGAGGTTAAAGGAAAGATAGCAGGGAGCAGGGTTGTGTTGGGTAATGGAGGTATCCTCAATTCTCCACAATATTCTCATTTTTTAATTAACAGGTTCAAGTCAACCAATTAAAAGCAATAGATCGCATGAAGATGAGTATATCTTCTATTTGTTGGAACATAATCCAGAGAGGGTCTTTCTCCCCAGATATTATAGGATGGCCAAATTTTACAACTGAGAGTGATAAGTGATCAGGTGAAGCAGAGTAAGTACCTGTGGACAGCTCCATTGAAGTGCATGTAGCAAAAATGTGACCGTACAAAATGTCAGGTGGGCACTTAAAGCTTCCTGACACTGTATATAAGGGAGTGTTTTAATCTTGCTGTGTTGCATGAAGAGTTTGGGAATTGAGAAGCAGAGTCTTACACCTGTTTGTATACCAGTTCTCCCACAAAAAAGAGAAGTGGCATCAGTACTTTCTTATTGGCTACAATAATCACACAGGGGAAGTCAAAACCTTCCAAAAGCAAGGGACAGTAGCCAAGGCTTAATTTAGTTCAACAAAGATTATACTCGTATATGTGCAAATGCCCAGAGTGCCAGGTGAGGGGGACAAGGGACCTGGAGCAGGCTTGTAGGATCACACAGATGATCAAGGTTGGATCAGAGCCATAGCCTTGACCTGGGGAGACACATTGCACAGGGCAGACAAGCTGTCTCCAAACACAGACAGGCAGGAGTCCTATGGACACTAATTTCAAATGACAGTGACACAGGTGGTCAAAATTCCTGGGGAAAAAAAAAAATTTAAAAAGGCAAGGCACGGTGGGTCATGCCTGTAATCCCAGCACTTTGGGAGGCTGAGGCAGGTAGATCACTAGAGGTCAGCAGTTTAAGACCAGACTGGCCAACTTGGTGAAACCCCATCTCTACCCAAAAAATACAAAAATTAGCTGGGTGCAGTACGTGTGCCTGTAATCCCAGTTACTGGGGAGGCCAGAGGCAGAAGAGTCACTTGAACCCAGGAGGCGGAGGTTGAAGTGAGCCAAGATTGCACTACTGCACTCCAGCCTGGGTGACAGAGTGAGACCCTGTCTCAAAAAAAAATAAAAAATAAATTAAAAGACATAAATTGGCAGGAACCAAGAAAATAGTTACTCCCAGAAAAAATGAAACTAAAAAACCCAGAACTCTTTATATGAGGAAGCCACTTGCTTTATCCCCGAAAATATCTGTTTACTTCTCAAGGTAGAGATTGTTCTCAGTTGGGGACTGATTGAGCATTTTCAGTGGTAATAAACAAAAATACCTATGAAGGATGAAGAGTAATGGAGAACACTTCCATTGGCTCTTTCCTCTAGCTGGTTCTCCCAGCTGGAAACTCTTCCAGCTTATAGAGCAAGGTCAGAAGTCTCTCTGGGATCTTAGCTCCTTGATGCCTGTGATTTCAGTATCAGGATGTTGTTCATAGTGTGTCACCTGCAGCGACTTTTCAAAAATAAAGCTGTGAGGGTGAATGGTGAGACTTCCCTTTGCATCATTTGCGGTCTCATTGTCCTGATACCACCTGTCTTACAGAAATGTACTCCGGAAGGAAACAGGCCACCAGGAGTCTATTGGTGCCTCAATGGAGAGACAACCCTATCTCCAAACATTACTGACACTTCTGCATTTTAGAAATATGCTCTGGGTCACCACTCATGAAAACGGAAAAAGTAATAAAATAAAATATGCTCTGGGGAAAGGAAGAAACATGGCAGGCAATCTCCAGACCCTTCCATCATCCCTCCTCTTCCTCTTTTCCACCTACCTCTTTCTGGGTATTGCTTGTTTTCCTACTCTAAGAAGAACCCCTAAACTTCCATAAATTTTTTTTGGCAACAACTTTGATTTTCTTTTGATTATTATTTTAATTGTTGAGAATAATATCAACGTAATGCTGCTGCAGAGGCTTATGCCTTAAGGAAGCTGAAAACTCCGACTGGAACGCTTCCCCTGCCAGAAGCCAAGGTTCTCCGGCCTGTGATGGCAAAACAACCTTTTACCTGATCAGATTCCAACTCTGACTAGTACTGGAGATAGCTTTATTGTCATGAGAATATATTTAGGACTGGTAAATAAAAATGTCTAAACTGCATGCCTTCCTGTTGTGTGTGCCCCACAGATCTGTCCCTGTGTGTGTCAGGAGAGAGATTTCCAGGCCTGGCAGCTGAAATGGCTGGGACCACTGATAAAGATGGGACCACTCAAAGAAGCCACAGTGGCAGGGAGTTTCTGGGAAGAGGACATTCTTGTGCAGAGGCCTTGAGAATCCCTACTTTTCATTTGGATTTACTGTAGCGACTTTTAGTTATAAAAGTAATTTGTGGAGACTCTTTTATTATATACTTTTTTGGTGATGGTTATAGAAATGTATTTATCTTAAAAGTCATAGAACTTCCCACCACAAAAAATAAATTTTACATTAATAATTTTGAAAAAGATAAAAAGGAAAATATGCATAGTATACAAAAATGTCAATGTGAAACCTTCTAATTCAATTGCTCGCATGAATGGTCATCACCTATATAGAAATATAGATTTCAATTTTATTAATACTAATACACACCACTTGACTTTTCTCTGTTCCTGCGGATAAACACTTCATACCTGACAAGTAGTACTAGGTATTTTTGAATTACATCCACATCTATAAGAGCAAATGATTAAACAACAACACTTGAGCATAAATTACACTTTTATACAGCTTGAACTTTCATATATGATGATAATATACTGTAGCCATGTCTTCCTAGTTTTTCATGAGATAAACCTATTAATTTAACTCCATTGATCCTTAAAATCTATCTTTAATTTAGATTACATTAAAACATGAATAAACCAAAACATAACTTTGGCTATTCACCTAAGTAAGGTTGTCTCTGTCTGCATCTTGCTCTAGTTGGAGGCCCAGAAAGTGAAATAAAATAATCTACTGGAAGTCCAAAATCAGGAACCGTGGAATGAACTGATTTTTAAATAGCATGCTAGTTGTACTAGGAAGTACTATGCTCAATATGTTCTCCTTCAACCACTATATTTTAGGAATGTCCAAAAATTCTGGAAGCACAAGGAATAAAATATATTTATGTTCTGCAGATTGAGTATATTCATCATTCAGAACCATGATAGACAGCAAAATCGCAGCAACATTATCCTATATTAATAGTACACGTTTAATCTAAGTTTAAAAATAACTTATCTGAGATTATTTTTCTTTCTTTGCCCCTTCCAAGAATTCAGTTCCAACTTGATTTGCGAGTAGAATGAAGGTTCACAGATAGTTTTAAGTTAAATTTTTTTAACCAGGACACAGAATAACAGTAATCATTCTGCAGACCTGCAGTATATGTTTCACCAAAGATTGATTGTTGGATGTCTTTGGTTCAGAATTACTTGTATATCCAACATGTTCCACAAGAATGGGCTTAAATAAATGTACCCTCTTGAATAATTGGACATATAGCAATTATGTAATTCACCTCTTACCCTCCTCCCTTTCCCCCAGCAAGTCTAGAGTCCTGGGACTTGGCAGTAATGTTCTCTATGATATCCCCAAGATTTCCATGTCTTAGGAAGTAGAAACCACAAATTGCAGCTGATTTGTAGTTTATACAGACTATAAGTCAAGTGTGACTGTAACTCCTCTGTTTGCTAACCAGGATATTAAGCCTGTCTCTTCCTAAGGCAGTCTCAGAGTGAGTTTGATTTAATTGGCAAAACCCAAGAAACAAAAATGTCCAGGTGCCAGGTGCCTGAGGCTTTTTGCTGGGGCCTACTTTGCCTTGGCATTTAAGTTCAAGAGAAATAAACTAGGCAAAATGGCACCATAAAGATTGCAAATACCAGATAAAAATGTAAATTTACAAGAGCACAGGGGGAAGATTAAGTCATAAAATGTGGGTCAAAATAAATGGTCTTTCTCACTTGTATATGTATGGAACAACTTTTGGATAGCAAAAGCAGGCACCAAATAAAAATTAGACAGTAACCCCCAAGGGGTGGGTCTTATTTATTTGATTTGCTGTCTTTATCCTCGTGAAGGTTTATGTCTAATAAAATGAGTTTTCACAAAGGGTTCCGATATGGGGATACTTTCCTTCAACATACCAATTACTGATTTCTAGGAAATTCTTTCTACTTTCTAGTCATGAAACATGGGCCAGTGAGAGGATTCCCCTGACCCCTTCCCAATCAATCCTTCTCCAGCTACAAGGTATTTTTTGCTTTGTTTTGTACTTGATGAGAAATTGTCAGTAACTTGTCAACATTTAAAAATACTGGCTTGCATGATAATGTAATCCCTGACCTGAATTTGGCCTACAGGCTCCAGGTTATGACACCTTAGATTGCAACCTTCTTGAGAAGATGCCTAATTACCTCCCATCCCCCAAGGCCTACTACACTTGACAATGGGGGCATGTTTACCAAATGAGTTGCTTATTAGCAAATAGCAGCCACAGCAACAACTGAAAAAGTCAGTGGTGACCGAAGATTCAGTCATTCCTATCATGATACCTTTGAAAAGATGCGTTAACCATACTATGTATTGCCTCACAGCAGACGAATTTTTTCAAGCCAGAATATTCTGTGTTCTGACTGCAATATTGTTGTCCAAACAAGTGGGTGTTGTGGAGTTGGAAGGGATCATGTGTGTCAACTAGCCAACCTCCTAATGGAACAGATGAGAAGATTGAGGTCAGGACTAAAGATGTAGCCCAGTGTCATACTGATTCCTGGTCTCCTGGCTGTGTATGCAGGACACTTTCCAACAGAGGGTAATGCTTACCCAATCCTGAAATTCCCCGATGCCTGTCACATAAGTAGGCACATTCTTTGATTCTAATCCTCGTTTTAGAAGGCCACCTCCGTCTAATTATCATTCTGAATCATTCCTCTTGAGTCTAGTTCAAGTCTCACACGTGTGTTTAAAGTTTTTTCTTTGTTTATTTGTTTCTGATTGTTCCAGTTGGAACACCCTCCTCTACATTTCTTTAGCACTTACTTTCTTTTTGAGTCTTAACCAACCATTCCTTTTCATTATTATGAAAATTTTTTAAAGTCTCCCCAATGACAATAGACGCTCCTATATAATACAAGAAATTTCACAGGGTCTGGCATATAGGAGATATTTAATAAATAATCATTTATTGATAAGACTGGTGGGAAAACACCAAGGATGTTTATAAAATCGGGGTTAAAGATGCAGAAATGCCAGTGTTCACTGTTGAGCTATGCTCATTGTTGAACTGCATTCATGTTGAGCCAGTTGAGATGGCACTTTTGTTTTCTATAAGAGTCACAAAGGTGAAAGCCTCCGTGTCTGGACTTCTTTCACAGTTGCAGGTGAGGTTTGACAAAATGAGAAAAAGTCTCCAGAGGCTTGTAATGCTAAACTAGCTTAGTATTTAATTCAGCATCCCACAAAGGATGCTGGATCAGCCAGGAGGAATTTTAACACTGCAATTATAGTCATTCACTATATTTTTACATTTTATGCTTCTTCAGTGTCTGCAAACTCCCTAGAGGAAAATTTGGATTTTACTAAAATTCTCAGTCTCATAATGTCCTGAAAAGAGTTGAGTAAAATAGGTTTAATCCTCAGTATTGGTTCTTTTCCTAGAAGTTTATAAGGAATGCAAGAGTAATGGTATGGTTGTCTCTTAGTTACAACTTGATTTGGAAGAAGAACAGCATCCCCAATCTTAAATTTCTGACTTGGCTACAAATAATCATTGTTTTAATTTTTATTTTTATTTATGTATTTTTTTGAGACCAAGTCTTGCTCTATCACCCAGATTGAAGTACAGAGGCTCAGTCTTGGCTCACTGCAACCTCTGCCTCCTGGGTTCAAGCAATACTCCTGCCTCTGTAATGCCCAGACCGTTTATTCCCCGAAGAAGACCACCAGAGTCCAGAGTCAAAGCCAAGCGGCAAGGATCTTTACTGCAAGTTTGAACTTGGTCCCTCCATTCCACAGCATACAAGAGGGCCCCGAACGATGCCTGTGCTCGCTTTTTATAGCCCGATGTAAACAGGATATGTAAGGTTACAGAGGAACAAGGGAATTCTTTTGGTTACAGCATTACAATTGGTTAACATTTTAAGTTATACTTTTAGCAGTTTTTTTTATTGGTTCCCGCGCTTTCAGTAAAACCACTCCACAAACGGTTGTGACCTTATCGGGGACTCTCCAGGTGGTGTTTTTCTAAAGTTGAGACAAATGGAGGAATGTTTGTACTGGGCCCAGGA
>NW_016808764.1:4179040-4192589 GCF_001698545.2 Rhinopithecus bieti
GACAAATGGAGGAATGTTTGTACTGGGCCCAGGAAGTTGAGACAAATGGAGGAATGTTTGTACTGGGCCCAGGACTGAGATATATGGAGGAGTGTTTGTACTGGGCCCAGGACTGAGATATAGGGAGGAATGTTTGTACTGGGCCCAGGACTGAGATATATGTTTGATTTCTTACATTGAAGTACAGAGGCTCAGTCTTGGCTCACTGCAACCTCTGCCTCCTGGGTTCAAGCAATACTCCTGCCTCAGCCTCCTGAGTAACTGGGTTTACAGGCCCCCACCACCATGACCCACTAATTTTTGTATTTTTATTAGAGTCCGAGTTTCACCATGTTGGCCAGGCTGGTCTTGAACTGGCCTGAGGTGATCCGCCTGCCTTGGCCTCCCAAAGTGCTGGGATTACAGGCATGAGCCACCACACCCAGCCACAATTTTTAATATTTCTGCAAAGGTCTAAGCTCTTCTAAATCAGGGGGAAGTGGAAAATGTTTTTTGTGAAGGGTTTCAAAGTAAATATTTTTAGTATTGAGGCCCACCCAAAGTGAGTACTTCTGTGGTGAGAACTTTGAATATGGCAGCTAAAAATCCAATCATGGTATCTATTTTCACCCATCTGAACTTTGTCTCTCCTCTAAGTCCTACTGTCATGTTCATGCATGCCTTTGTCTCTGCCTCTTCTTCCTACTCAGCTTCTCTGACTAGAGTTTGGGGATGCAGGAAACATTCCATAGCCTTCCACATGGAGTAAGTTCTCTTCACCATGTGTAGCCATGTGAAGATCCCTTGATTCAGTAGGTTATGATGCTTTGTGTGCAACTGGTACAGAGTAGAATCTGAATGTTGTCTTGTCACAACCATGAAAAGTAGGGACATTAAAGGCAGTGCTTTTAAGAGAGTGTGGTGGATATATGGAGCTTGACGGTAGTTAAATATGAATGTTTAGGGTGGAAGTGGGGAGTAGAAAATGGAGATTCCTTTTTGAGATAATTTCTCAATATTAACCTACAGTAACACAATAACTGGACAACACCAAGGTAAAGCCCTTGGTCTCTGGAACCCACTGCCTAGATCTTCCAATCTTCTATCTGCCACTACTCACTGTGTGACCACTGGTAAATACTTAACTTATTTTTTGTTTCAGTTTCCATATGGGTAAGTGGGGTAATAATAGTGTATACCTATGAGACATCATATATAAAGTGCTCAGAAAAATATGTGACATAAAGTTACAACTAAATAAATGTCAGCTACAGGTATTATGTTACCTGAAGCACCTTAATGATCACCTTGTCTCCATGTTACAATCCTGAGGTTGGTAGAATGGGGATTGCCATGACCATTCTACAAGTGAGACACTGACAGCTCCAAAAGTTATTTGGTTGGAGTGTCTGGATTGGGATTTAACTGTCCAATTTCTGATTAGAATTTTCTCTCCATATCATTTTTTTTTCCTTTTTCAGGAGTGACAGAAGCCTGTGATATATTTGCATGCAGTGGTGAAGGGCACATGCCTCTGGCCAAGAGAGAGATTTTTCAAGGAAAGGTGTTCAGGGAGATCATTAGAAAACTTGAGAGATCAGACCCTCAAGTTTCTACAGCTGGCAGTGTCACTTGTTAAGAGATAAGAGGACATTACTAGGGAGTCCAGCAGGGGAATTTTCCAACTAACCTCCACATTGCTGAGTACAGCATGTTTCTGTAGACATCATTTATGCATCCAGCAATTAACAAAGGTTTTCTTTAGAGAGAGCCAGGGGAGAAAATCTAAGAACACAAATTGACTTGCAATCTGTCAATTCCTGAATTCCTGGGGAAGACCCTCATTTGCTTCCCCACCATTGATATTAAAGGCAGGCATGTGAATTCCACTTAGTGGCTGGAGTGGTAGGGACTCAGGGATCAGTGTGTCCAGGCCAGGGTCTATGTATAAGGGAAATAAGGAAGTTTGATTCTGCTACCTCAGAAAGAGGTTCTCTGCTGAGTGGGGAGGAAACAGAAAGTAGTATCATGCAAGGTTGCTCCTTTCACAGAATTCTACGGTCTCCCTGGTTGGGTCGTAGCACCCTGTTGCACTGACATATCCTTTACCACTTGGCTCAGGTTGCCCCAAACTGTCCTGTAATTCCATTTTGTTATGAGAGCAGCTTACCTTTAGTGTCTCTGATCTTTTCATCAGATTATAAGATCCTCACAGTTTCAGTCCCAGGCTTGTCACCATAATAGGAAATACACACACCACCAGTTCTTCAGGGACTCTGTCTTCCTAGAACTTAGTGACTCTCCCTGACTTTTCCAAGTTATGTCTTATATGACAAAGCCCGACATAAAGTATTCTGTGCTGAGAATTATCTTCAATTTCAAACATGCTGCAAATATCCCACTAGAGGTTTTTTGGGTTTTTGTTTGTTTGTTTTTTTCTTTTAATGAAAGCTCCATGCTGCTCTGTCAAGAGGATGATGTGCATGCTGACCCCTGCACTGGCCTGCAGGATATTTGCCCTCTCCACATATTGTTTTGAACACTACAGCCTCAGATAGATTGATTAGTTCAGTTAAAGCCCAACTTAAATTAGGTTTGAAGTCCTGCATTCAGTCCCCAAGTGGATCAAAAATTCGCTTTGTTCCATGGTCATGGCCATTATCTGTAAACCTGCCCCATCTCTATGGGTGTCTGAGGCTTCTTTTTCCACTCCTGAGTTCCTCAAATCTGAAAGCTTTTTGACTTCCACCTGCAGGAGCAATCACACATCAGGCTTCAGGACTAAACCCTTCCCTGGTCAAGAGGATTTACAGGGCTCTAGGTGATTACTGTATTGATACTGAGTACCCTTTCTGCTACCTCTCCTTCCCCTTTGTGCACCACTTCTAGGAATATCTTTGCCTTAATCTTTCAAGCCTGAGAACTGAGCTTCTGTCTTATCTCCAGCTTTTGTTTTGTGCATGGTCCCCCAGTGGAGAGAGAATGGCTTTGGAATCACAGAAACCTTATTCAAATCCTGAGACTACCACTAATCAGTTCTGGCGCTTTGGGGAGTATAATGGTTAATTTTATATGTCAACTTGACTTAGTTAAGAGGTGCTCAGATAGCTAGTAAGACATTATTTCTGGACGTGTCTATGAGGATGTTTCTGGAAGAGGTTAGCATTTGGAGAGGAAGACTGAGTAAAGAAGATTACCCTCACACACAAATAGGTATCATTCAATTTGTTGAGGACCTAAATAGAATAAAAAGGTGGAGGAAGGGTGAAGTTGCTCTCTTCTTGAGCTGGGATATCTCATTTTGCCCTCAGATGCCAGTGTCCCTGATTTTGGACCTTTCCACTTGCTGAGATTCGCATGATTGGCTCCCTGGTTCTCAGAGTGTGGGAGTTTAACTGAATTGCACTAGAGATGTTTCTCAGCCTCCAACTTGCAGATCATAAGACTTCTCAGCTTCTATAATTCTATAATTGTGTGAGGCAATCCCTCACAATAAATCTTTATTATTTTCTTCTCCTCTACTGTATTCTATTCTCCTCTACTCTATTCTATTCAATTCTATTCTATGATATTCTATTCTATGATATTCTATTCTATTCTATTCTATTCTATTCTATTCTATTCTTTCTGTTTCTCTGGAAAAACTGATTAATGCAGGCCGGTTCTTTGACTTCTCTGAACCTCATTTGCTTTATCTGTTAAAAGTAGTTTAAATGGTTTAAAATACTGTCTTGTAGTATTATGAAAAGTAAATTCAATAGATTATAAAGAGTGCCTTATAAGAATTAGATGTTTACTGAATGTCAGTTTTCTCCCTCTTAACTTTGCCCTGCCTGAAGTTCTAGCCCTGGGGCCAGCCACAATTGCATATTTTGATGCCAGCTGTCTGCTTGAATTTCCATATTATTCTCACCGTAAACTGGCACAAATTCTTATTTGTTTTACATGGTGAAAGAGACTCTCTTTGCTATACTCTGTGGAGGTGTCTCTACCTGGACCATCACGTCTCACCTCACTTTCCACCTCACTGCTCTACTGCTGTGTTTTTGTGCTGCTCCCTCCTTCTGCAGGTATGTTTAGTTCTATATCTCGCATCCTACCAGTCTGTTTTCTGGCATGGTCCATTCTTCTCTTGTTTCAAGAGACGTGAGAAATGATTTTGTAGTCTGTAGCACTGACCACTATGGACCAAGGTGAGGGAGAGTGTGGATGAATCAGCATTGTTCAGTAGCATCCCTGGAAAGCTGTTTCTAAGGCATCTAGTTAGGAAAGTGGGTCACTTGTATCGTTCCATGTACAGAAGCCAGCGGGGACGAGCCCTCATCAGAAACGGAATCAGCTGGAACCTTGATCTTGGACTTCTAGCTCCAAAACTCTGAGAAAATAAATGTCTGTTTCAGCCACCTAGTCTGTGGTATTTTGTTTTGGCAGCCTGATCAGACTAACGAAGTTCTGTATACATTGGATCATATTTCAGTTGTACAAGGACACCTACCCATTTAAAGGAGTGCAGTTGCTTCTTTTCACAAGCTATTCATTAAAAAAAAAAAAATGCGAAGTTTTACAATGATGTCTTTTCTTAAAGGGGGCTTTAATGCATATGCCGCTGAACTCTCCTGGGGAAGTTTTTCTGAATACTTGAGGTCCTCTCTATTTGAGCATATATTGATGAAACATCCCATTATGGATCCCCTTCCTTCATCAGACAGTCATCTCTTACACTCAGCATCCTGGGAAATGTTTCGATTTTTTCTTCCCCTGAAGGTTCTGTCTCACTATGGCTTCCACAGCCAGGTGCTATGTATAAGCTGCTAAAGACCAAAGCAAAACCTAGCACAAAAATTAGTTTTGCAGCAACAAAAACTATTTTTGCTTCCAGCCTGAACCAATTATATCTACTTCAGGGAATTTATTTAGGATCATTATCTCTCTGTGTAGTACATGCATCTTCCTGCTTCTTCATGACCTCAAGCTATCCTGCTCATTCCATAATTCCACTGACACACCAAGCCTGAACTCATAGACTTAAGCTTTAATTCACACTGTTTTACTCTTTTCTCTCATTCTTTGTCTCTTTTATTTTCTCCTAGTGAGTCATGTGTCCATTCCCAGGACAGACTTTCAGGTTGTTGCTTATGGACATTTGAGGACTTTGGCCTGTTATATAAGTAAATAATTTATTACTGTTATGAGGTGGATACATCTAGAGAGGATATTTATCCCCCAAAACTCTTCATTCACACTCTCCCAATCAAGAAGTATCAATTGTTTGGTTGTTTGGACTTCCATGGGGATCAGTAAGAGTCTGCAGCCTCTTCTCCTTTCAAAACTCAGCCATCAAAGGAAATTCAGAATCTCAAGTTTTGTCAAGCAAATCACAGAGCCCAGAACCTTATAGGTGCTCTAGCTCAATGGGCTACAGATCTAGCTGTTGTAAAATCCAAGTAAATGTCAAGAAAGCATATAATTTGGGATATACATTTCTAAAGTCAGGTCCCTAAACTATGAAACACTGAAATCAGACATCCAGCTGTTAGAGATGGATTTCATAAAATGAAAAAAACAGGGAAATACATGATTCAGAATAGGAATAGTTATTAAATGGAGTAAATTTATACTTATGAAAACTGAACTCTTTTTTCTAATTTTATTATTTTACTGAAAACTTGATCATTGTCTTGGCATGGAGCCTTCAGTCCTGTGGAAAGTTATTATCTGGTTCAAAATCCCATTTGGTGCTGCATGGGGAAGGGGATTATTCAAGGGTACTCAACAAGTCCTGGCCAAACAGGGAATACCCATATTGCTAGAAATCTAGTCCAAGGAAATGTTGTCTGCTTAGGTTCCACACAGCTAGTTCACCACCACACCAGAGGTGTTCAGTGGAAAGGATTCAACTTCTTTGGGTGGTGTTTGTTTAGGGTTCCAGGCATGAGGTACACACAGTACATATTTTCTGAAAATATTTCATGTATATTGCTATCATTCAGTCCTCACCACTGATGAAAAGTAATCTCCTATCTGTATGTCATGCAGTCATTATAGCCTCATGTTATTACTTCACTAAAAAAAAGAGTTACCCTTTGATCACCTGAGATTAGGAGTTTGAGACAAGCCTGGCCAACATGGTGAAACCCTGTCTCTACTAATAATACAAAAATTAGCCAAGCGTGGTGGTACATGCCTGTAATCTCAGCTACTCGAGAGGCTGAGGCAGGAGAATCCCTTGAACCAGGGAGGCAGAGGTTGCAGTTAACCAAGATTGCGCCATTGCACTCAATCCTAGGCAACAAGAGTGAAACTCCATCTCCAAAAATAAAAAAAAAGATTTACCCTTTTTCCTTCAAATAGAAACACCTATCTCACTTGAACTCTTAAGGCCATTTACCACCAATCCCTCCTATTTTATTTATCATCTCTCTCACTATTATTTTTTAAATCATCTTTATAATATCCACCCCTTCTTCCTACAGTTATCCTCAGCATTTTTCTGCCATATGAGAGCAATTTCTGACTCCCTGTTTTTTAGTTAAAATTTATGTATTAATGCCTCTAGATTTCAGGCTCTGTAGGAGGTGTTAGGAATACAACAATGAAGAAATGCACATGGTCTCTACCATCACTGAGTTCACAGGTAAGCCAGACCTGGTGCCCTCATAAACTACTTTTCAATATCGTTCCTCTGGTGTCCAGCAATTATTTTTTAAGTAGCATGACCTGCTCTCATTTTCTACTTTTCTTTATCTCTTCTAATCTCTTTAGTACACTGCTATCTGCCTTCCACCTCAGTGTTCTACTAGGACTATTTTTTCAGTCACCCGTTCCCTCTTAGTAGGGAGACTAAACATCTCCTTTATACCTGTTGTCTTGACATATTATTAAGAGTACTTGCTTTCATCTCAAAAGTATCCTAACATGAACAGTCACTTATAGGATCACCTATGTCTTAGTTACTAGCAAGGGAGGCCCTCACTCACTCTTCAATCTCAGTAACTCTTCTGTCATATTTGTCACAGTGGAAAATTTTAGTATAGGAAACATGTTTTAATGTTGAAGCAATGCATGTTAAAATCCTGACTCCTTCACTTATTCACTATGGGATCTTTGGAAAATTTACTTTCTACTCTATACATTTTTTTCCTCTTCTGTATAATAGAAACAAGTGTCTTCCTTACAGGATAAATGAAGCAATTCAAAACAAAAAGTTTCTGATGTAGTTAATATTGTGCCTAGCACAATGAACAGGAAACCATTCCTCAGCATCTTATGCTTCTGGAAGATCCTCGTCCCTTGGGTCTGAAGACTTCCCTGTCTTCTGTCACCGTGATACATCTTTGTGTCCTTTTCTGTCACCTGACACTTTCACTCTTTATGCTTATCTCTTTGTCTTTGGTTGTCCTTGGCTGTGACAATTTGCTCCAGATTCATTAGCATGCACGCACGCACACACACACACACACACACACACACACACACGAGCGCGATCTAGGAGCATTGCCAGAAGAGCACATGCAAGCATAGATGGATGTGGTGCCCCAGGAGCTGGTAAGAACTGAGGGGCTGTGAGTAGGAAGTGCCCAGTCATGCACCAAAGTGGAAGAAGGCTGTGCAGATGAGGAGGGGCTCAGAGACAAGGAGACTCAGAAGTTGGCAAATGAGAGAGGAAAGGCAACCTGCCCTTTGTGTGAGAGGATTTAGGCAGGTGGCAGCCATACCTTCTGCTCTATGTACTATCTACTTTCTGCCTGTGAGATAAGGTTCCACACTAGGGATACTCAGGGTAGTAGTGATCAAAACAAGAACATCTTCAGAGTGTAGCCTAGAAGTTGGAGAAGATTAATCTTTCATGGGTAAGAGGGAGAACATGGATTTTGGAGTCTGGGTATGGATTCAACTCCTTCCACTTGTGTATCATAGGGCAAGCTCTAACCTTTCTGGGCTTCAGTTTTCTCATATGTGCTTAAGAATAAAGACTTTGGAGAGAGTTTGACTTGGGTTTATATTCTGGCTGTCTTAATTGATAGCACTCGGAGAGTGCTGAACTCTCAGAGCTTTCATTCTTCAACTGTAAAATGGGGATAATAGTGCCTCATAGGATTATCATAAGCTTGAATAAAACTGTGAGTAAATGCTTGGCATATCTCAGTATATCTTATATTTTATTAATATTGTTGTTGCTGTTGTTGTTATTATTATTTTATCATATTCTTAAATTCAGTCTCCTCATCTATAAAAAGGGATCAATAAGCACTTCCTAGCGATGTTGAGTGAATTTACTGAACTAGCATTTGTAAATGCTGAGTGCATAATGGTCACTAGTTAAATGACAAATTTAAAGAAGCTTAAAGTAAGAAATAATGGGAATTGATTAAAAATTATTGTCACAAATTATATAACATTTGTATTTCTCCTCATCACCCTAGTCCTCCCTTTCTTTCTCCTTTTACTCCTCCGTCTTCTTCTTTCTATTTGAACGTCTTTCTCTTCCTTTTCCACCTATCCTCCTGCAATATAAACTCCACACAGCCAAGGACTATGAATATCTTTCTGTCACTCTACCCCAGCACTTGGAAGAGTTTATGGGATATGACAGATGCTCGACACCCATCAGTTGAATTAACAAAACAGTGAAAAGAAGAGAGGCAGGAAAAAATGCACAGTGAAAATTATGGGACAGGCAGTTGTAGATTTCCTGGCTTGTAAATAGCTGTAGGTGAATGAATATTGCCAAGTATTTGCAGAGTCACTGAAATAAAAGGTCCTCTGTATACTTCCTGAGTCACAGTCCAGCTATCTGTCACCAAGTCACTGGTTGGTACAGAGGTTCCACCTACTGGTGGGCTCCAGGGCCAAGGAACTAATCACATTGGATGGAAGCTGACTTTGGTAATTATGAGTCATGGTAAAATAAGTGATATTATATTTGAACCCAGAAAAGCTTGAGTGTCCAATGCAGGGTTAATTTGAAGGTTAATGCATGGAATACTGTAATGATCTAATATCTTATACTTATTTTGTTCATTACCATAACACATGGCTCTGAGGTCTGTCTAGGAACCTAATTGGCCATTTGACATGAATGATGGCAAATTCAGGGTTCCCTGTTTTGTGAATAGAGTGCTTAGTTGCCTGCTTTCATACTGAAGTGGCTCATGGAAGAGACCCAAGCCATGAGAACCATTGGATAATTAGTAGAATAAAACCCTTCTTTGGTCTGGAGAACACAACTGGATGTAGTTAAATTAAATTTAATGATTCACTTTTCAGCATACTAACTTCAGAAGACTTCACATTGCATCCAACTATAGCCCTCGGTTTTCAAAATTGCTGATTGTGCTTTAAAAATAAAACAAAAAATAATAAAATTAGGCTACAGAATATATTTTGCTCATTTTTTAATAGAACTATATGGAGATGCAAATTTTATTGAGGCTTCCGGCCGTTGGAAAAGTCTTGTCCCTGGAAATGAGGATCTATTGAAAAAGGCATACCCAATGGTTAAAAAAGTAACTGTGATATCTTTCCAGCTTTCTTTCTCCCCTATTGTGTGCAGCTCTGGCTGCCTATAGCTACATATCCCATGGACCAATCCCTGTCTTTAAATTCAAATCTTAGATCCTTTTTTAAAAAAGAGGAAATAGTTGTATAAAATGTCTATATTTTCTAGAAAATAATTAGTTGATGATATAGTTTGGCTGTGTCCCCACCCAAATCTCATCTTGAATTGTAGCTCCCATAATTCCCACATCTTTTGAGAGAGATTCGAACTCTCCCAAAGAGAGTTTCAATTAGGAGATATTCAATGAGGAAATAATTGAATCACAGGGACAGTTTCCCCCTACTGTTCTAGTAATAGTGAATAAGTCTCGTGAGTTATGATGATTATTTAAGGGGAAACTCTTTTCACTTGTTTCTCATTCTCCCTTGTCTGCTGCCATATAAGATGTACCTTTTGCCATCCACCATGATTGCGAGGCCTCCCCAGCTACATGGAACTGTGAGTCCATTAAACCTTTTTTTTTTTTTTTTTTTTTTTTTTTTTTTGTAAATAACCCAGTCTTGGATATGTTTTATCACAGCATGAAAACAGATTAATATAGTTGAAGTTGTTTTGTTTTCTTCCAAACTCTGATCATGCCTAGTTCTTTTTAACTTTATTTATGCATAAGACAGATATCTGTCAGATGATGTTCAAGGAACTAAGAAGATGGGATGGACATAATAGATGTGGTTCCTGTTTTCATGGAAGGATGTTCATTGAGGATGTTTCTGGGCATTTCTGCACCCCTCAACCCTCACATTTTAATTCTAATTTTTTTCTTTCTTTTTTTCTACCTCGTCTTCTGGCTTTTCTCAATTCTTCCTTCTCTCTAGCATCTTAATGAGAAGTGGATGGGGCCCTATAAATAAAACATCTGTGTCTGTGGAAAAATATCCTAACATATCTACTTGCACAGCTGTTAAAAGATCTAACTTCCTGCAAAGGAGCCAACATGGGTCATTCTCAGAAGAACCAGAAATGTTATCATGGGGCTAGATAGGAGGGAAGACTAAAGAGAAGTACAAGAAATACAAACTGTACCCTGCATATGGTAGCTTCTCAATATATGTTCGGTGAAATGAAGCTGGTTCAGAAGGCAAGAGAAGAGAATTCACAGTTGATTGCCCCATAGAAGATGTCTGGGGCATATGAGAGATTTGAAATTAATGCCACAAAGCCAATGTTCTGCCTCACACCATGCCTTAGTGCTATCAGAGATGGACTGATTGGCTATGATTCTGACATTGGTGGTCATTTATCATGTGTGATGGTTAATTTTAAGTGTCACTGGATTGGATTGAAGGATGCAATATTGATCCTAGGTGTGTCTGTGAGGGTGTTGCCAAAGGAGATTAACATTTGAGTCAGTGGGCTGGGGAAGGCAGACCCACCCTTAATCAGGTGGGCACAATCTAATCAGCTGCCAGCAAATATAAAGCAGGCAGAAAAACGTGAAGCAATGAGGCAGGCCTAGCTTCCCAGCTTATATCGGTTCTCCCATGCTGGATGCTTCCTGCCCTCGAACATCAGACTCCAAGTTCTTCAGTTCTGGGACTCAGACTGGCTCTTCTTGCTCCTCAGCTTGCAGATAGCCTATTGTGGGACCTTGTGATCATGTAAGTTAATACTTAATAAACTCCCCTTTATATATATATATATATGCATATCCTATTATGTCCCTCTAAGAGAACCCTAATATATTATGATTCAGTTAAAAGTCTCAGTATGTGGGCTCAAGAGGTCTGGGTTAAAGTCCAGGTTTCTCACCAACTCATTTAGAGACTTGGGCAAATCAAGGAACTTCTCTCTCCATGTCATGTCCCCTCTCAAAGGGAAATCATAAGAAAGTGAGTTCACAACAGGGGAACGTGGTAAGAAAGATGAGGCACAGGTGTGGAAATACTTTAGCGAAAATACTAAAATCTCTGCACAGCATCTAAGAGAAGACACCTTATACTTAGACTTGCAGTATTAACAACAAAAAAATTTGGTATTGAGCAGGAAAACTATCCTGCCAGACTGTGTACTTTTTCCTAACTCTTGAATTCAAAACCACATTTATTTTTCTCCTCCCACACTGTCCCATCTTTGTCTTCAACTTCCTCCCCCTCTCTGGTGCCCTGGTTTTATTTCTGGATGTGTAATTGCCCCTTCCTTAAATCTGCTGTGGGAGATGCTTCAAATCCTTCTTCCGGGAAGAACATGTTGCTTGGTCACTAGAAACGCTGTTACTGACAGTCTAGAGCTGCTGCCTCCTTCATGGTCTGCCTCAGCTGTAGTGAGCTGCATGCTTTTCCGCAATGACGCATACTGACGATTGATCTTGCTGGGGATAGCAAAGATTTCTGTGGGGAAACTCAAATAGGCCATATACACTTAGAGTTCTCTTTGGGGTGACAGAGTGTTTGTGAAGCCTGAATCACTATTCAGATTTTCTTTCTGCTTTAACCAGCTTTCAAAACCTCCCTTTCACAGGTGTTGATTCCGAAAACATATTATTAAAGCCCAATTTCATCTTAGCACCTGCTTTCAGCATCTTCAACCTGCAACACCACCGTCTCTATTAACTTTCACTTGCTGGTAATAGGATTGTCATTATATACTTCGTGCACTCATCTGCCCCCTTCTCAGGGTACAGACTCGCTTACCTAAAAGGTCATTTTGCAGGCTTTGATTTTTGTCTGCTAGAATGAACGAATGGACCCTCGCTAACACCAGAAAAAGTGATCATCATTTACTTCCTGTTTCAGAATTACATGATAAAAGTTGCCAGGGAATTTTTTAAAGGATCACATAATCCCTGTGGTCAGTGTTGTCATCAAGTCAGAGTTTATTATGCTCCAAAGATCGAGAATGGATCCTGCAAGGGCAATGAAAGGAACAAAGTCAAAGAAGAATCCAACAAGCATTTTTTGAAAATTATTTTTAACATAACTGAAATCTGTTCATGAGAAGGCATATGGTTCAGATGGTGGTGCTGATGTGGGGAAAGGTGTTAGTTTCATTCCCTGACACCTTTCATTGGGGTTCCAGACTTCCTAAGAGGAAGAGGGTGATTGCAGGGCTAGGATATTCAGAGATCAGGAACAGCTGTTGTTGACTGGCCATAGTCCTTGCAAACCATTTGCCTTCTCAGTCTCATTTTCTTCATCTGTGTGAGTGAGGGAGTGGTTAAGCCCAGTGAGACTGCTTTTGATAACTCTCCTACATCTAGTTCCTCTGATTCGAAAACTGAGTTTTTATTTTGTATTGAATTGCACTATAATGAGCCCTCTACGATTATTCATATGACAGGGAGGGAGGGAAGGAGAAGGAGTGGGAATGGGAGAGGAAGAAAATGTTGTGTTCAATCTTTATTCCCATGATAATATATATGTGTGTATAGAGATACATAGACACACACATATAAACAGACATTGCAATAGAAAAATCTTTTGTCCTGTCTTTCAATCGTGGAGAGAAGAGTAGATCATATTACTTGTCAATTGATGAATATGAAGGGAATGGTGCCTCAGACAAATATCAGACACAGGGAAAGACCCAATGGGCCAGATTCACACTTGCTTGAACAAGATCCCACCCCACCCCCTTCCTGTCTTCCCTTCCCCTCCCTTTTCTGCCCCCTCTCCTTTTCACTCCTCCTCCTCCCCCTCCTCTAGTTGATAACTTCAGAGGACTGGCTTCTGCCACAGGTGGAAGGCTTTATGGCTCCGAAGACTTATGGAACTAGCCCAATCTTCTCCTTGATTTTAATTGTACTTCAACCTTGGCAGAAAACCTCTTGGCTAGCTCGTTCCCCCTTCTTAACGTATGTCAGCTCTTTATTATAAAAACCATAGTAGTTCTTACCAGGATCTCCCAGGGAAACCCAAAGAGACCTGGAATTTGTCTCAAGCAATCAGATGTCACCATCGGAATACCAGAGAAGCTCCAGGAGTAGTTTGGAGAACTTTTTTTTTTTTTTTTTTTTTTTTTTTCCCCAACCCCCCCTTCCCTGGTTAAAAAGGCGGGGGGTTTTGCCTTTGAATC
>NW_016808764.1:4192769-4217498 GCF_001698545.2 Rhinopithecus bieti
TTTTTTTTTTTTTTTTTTTTTTTTTGCACTCAGCCAGCCTTCCCTGGTTGAAAGAGCAGGGAGTTCTGCCTTTGAATGCCAGTGTCCTGTAGTTCACGGTGACCATACTACACAAAGCCCTGTGGCGTGGTCCATTTCTAAGGCAGACATGATCCTGGCCACTAGGATAGATCATCAGCTGGGCCAGGGGGAGTGTGGCCTGCCCTGTTCAACAAAACAATTCTGTCTAACTTTGCTCTATTCAGTGTACAACTATTCATAGCAAGTGATATAGAACATTTGGGGAAACAGGGCTGAGTACAACCAGAGATCAGTCTGAAGCTCAGGCCACTCTAGGCGGCACCTAGCCCTGCAGCAAACCTAGAAGACCAGAGCAGTGCCATGCCTCAGCCTTGCCCTGCACATGAGCATGCCAGGGCAGAGCAGTGGGGTCCACTTCAGTAGAGGGCATCCCTGGTTGAGGTTCATTCTCCTGATCTAAAGTTTTCTTCTGCCTCAGGGAAGTCTGACCTTTTCTGCACAGGACACAGGGATCGCCATCTTATACAGGCTCCATGTCCCCTTTGTGTTTGATCAATGCAGGCAGGGAGGTAGGGACAGGACTAAAGGGTCCAAGCAATGGTGTTTTAGGAAAGATCTAGATTTCAGCTGTGAGAACACACAAGAAACCAGGTGGAACTGGCCAAGGCTTACATTTTCAATGGAGCTACTTTGTCCTTATTCATGCAAGTGTTTCTGGATGGAGGTGACTCTCCTTTGGGTGGATTCAGTGACCCAGGCTTCTTCCCTCCTGAGACCCTGCCATCTTCAGCTTGTGGACCCAATGGTTGCCCTGGGACAGTCTCCAGTCGCCAACTTATCTTCAGTAGTGTGTTGAACTCTTTCCTATATAAAAATAGTATGTAATTGAAGTTGGCTGGAGAACACGTATTCCTTGCAGTCCCACACTATTTTTATTTGATACATATTTGATGAAATATATTTGTGTGTTATATTTAGTAAAATCATGGACATCATTAAGCTTTGCTTATGATTGGATCCAAAGCTTTAAAAATTCAGAGCTTCAAGAGATTTTAGAAAACATCTAGTCACCATAGAAATATGTTTTGAATATTGAGGCCCAAGGAAGGTATTTAGCTTGTGCATGGTTACCAATTAGTTTTTGCAGAGCCTGGACATACTTTCATGTCGGCTTTTCTTTTTAATTTCCCTTTTATGGCATCTCAATTACTGATGGTTGACTGAATAAAGTCTTGCATATTTCTGGACTCCTTTCTTCTGTTCTATTCCTGTCCTCCTTTTCTTTTTGTTCTTTTTAAATTTACTTTATTGTCTTCAAAATCTCAGAAGTGTTCAAAAAGGCTCTGGGTCCCCCCAGCAGCAATATGGAATCTCCCTGCCCTTCTAGCCCAAGCAGTGCCTGGATATGCCAGCACACAATTACCTCTCCTTGAGCTTCAATATGGGCACACTGGTACCTTATCACATTTTCCCTTTTGGACCACTTCTTTGGATCAGTGTTTTCTCACTTCCTCCTTTCACACTTATAAAAGCCAGTCTCTTCATTCGGAATCTAGGAACTCACACAGTCTAAGTAAAGCATTTGTGGAGGGCTCATTCCGTCCCAGGCACTGTGCTGAATGTTTTTCCTTTTTTAACATTCAATTTCTTACTTAACTAAATTACTCAAGAAAACATCATGAGGAGGCTGATACTTTGTATCCTTATTTTTATAGATGGGAAATTAAGAATCAGAAGAAGCAATTTTCTGCAATTTTACTATTAATATACAAATGAGCTAGAGTTTGAATTTCAGTTTGTCAGACTCAGACATTCCCTTTGCCCCTCAAGTTCCAGGCTTTCATGCCTGAGGCTTGGCAGTCCTTTCTCTTTTCCAAGCTAAAGTTGAGGTGCTTATACATGGTGTGCTCAAGCACATACTTTCATTTATGTCTTAAAAGAGGCATAATCATCTCATCCCAAAGAATGCAGCTTTTGGCCAGGAAAGAGTATTTCCTTGGAATACTTTATGTCTCTCAAATAAACACATTAATACCTGCTCCTGAGACCTCTCAGGGGAGTCATGGTCTCCATTTCATTTTTTTATGTGGACCCAACCTGAAGTTTATAAGCAACATCTTTTCAGGAGGCAGGTGCAATGACTTATATTAATTTCTTCCTCACTCCTACACCTTGGAAGGTGAGGAATGGGAAAGCATTAAGGGGAGTGTCGTTACAGTCCAAGAAGGGAGTCTGTAAAATTGGCACCTTCTTAGTCAACATTACTGCTCCCTCATATGTCCTGACTCCTCCATCTTAGCAAGTTATGAGGTTCATTCTTGGCAGCACACCAATAAGATGTTCATGGCCACAGTTTTAGTATATGAATTGTCATGGAGACCTAGGCAGGGAGATACTAATTTTATTACTAAAATCTTGCGGAATATTAAAAAAAATTAAATGACTTTTCTTAACCTATAAGAATAAACTCAAAGGCAGATAAGAGCAGGAAGAAATGAACTATTTATGTAATGTGAATTTGGAGGCCATAGAGACATGAGTGTTTCATGGCTCTGGTATGTAATGAATCTGAGGATGGTTTAAATCGCCATTTTCTCTGAGCCTCAGTTTTCTCATGTATAATATGTTGACAATACTATTCTTAAAATGTTTTAGGAAAGATAAACTGGATAGGATTATGTGTACAGGAGAGTACTAGTATCTACTCAGTGCTCATGAATGGTAATTAACATTAACGCCAATCTTTGTATGTGTCTACTCTTGTATAGTTTACCAGCCATAATGACGTTGTATCATTTTATCTTCACCTTAGAGAGACATGTGGTTCTATTTGAAATACAATTAGAAGGGCTGACTTGTTTCAATTCTTAATACTGTCTTTTTTTCTGACAACACCAGGAAGAGGATCTCACAGCACTGTGAGACTCAAGGATAAGTCTGAACACCATACTTGAGGCAGGCTCACTGACCTTGTACAATAGAGCACAATATCATAGGGAAAAGTGATCCTTCCTAATTTCCCCAACTCATCTGTGTCCCTCGATCAAGATCCATGAAGAATAGAACCTCAGCACAAACCATTTAAGCTATAGCAATATTTTTTTAGAAATTATTTTTTAATTGACAAATAAAATTATATGCATTTATTACATATTATATGATGTTTTGAAATAGGTATACATGATGGAATGGCTAACTCAAGCTAATTCATATATGTATTACCTTACATACATAGTATTTTTTACACTTAAAATCTAATCTCAATGATTTTCAAGAATATAATGGTATTAAATATGGTCACCATGCTGCACAATAAATCTCTTCACTTATTTCTCATATCTCACTGAAATTATGTAGTCTTTGACCAATGTCTCCCCAATACTTTCCCACCCTAGCCCCTGGTAACCACCATTCTGCTCTCTGCTTCTATGAGTGTAACTTTTTTTAGATTCCACATATGTGAAATCATGCAGTATTTGTCTTTCTTTGCCTGGCTTATGAAACTAATGTCCTCTAGGTTCATTCATGTTATTACAAATGACAGGATTTCCTCATGTTTTAAACCTGAATAGCATTCCATTGTGCATACATGCCATATCTATCTTTATCTGTTTATCCACTGATGGACACTTAAGTGGATTTCATACCTTGGCTATTGTGAATGATGCTGCAATGAACATGGAAGTTTAGATATCTCTTCGACATCCTGATTTCATTTCTTTTGGATATATATATTTGATAGTGAGATGCCTGGGTTATATGGTAATTCCATTTGTAATTTTTGAGAAACCTGCATACTGTTATCTATAGTGGCTCAACTAGTTTACATACCCCCCCAACATTGTATCAAGGTTCCCTTTTTCCCACGTCCTCGCCAGCACTTGTTATCTTTCTTCCTTTTGATAATAGCCATTTTAACAGGAATGAGGTGATAACTTTGATTTTTATTTACATTTTCCTGATAATGTGATATTGAAATTTTTTTCATATACTTGGCCATTTGTATGTCGTCTTTTGAGTAATGTTTTCAGTTTTGTTGACCAATGGGTTTATTTTCTTGCCATTGAGTCTTAAATTCATTATATATTTTTAACCCTTTATCAGATGTATGGTTCTCAATTATTTTCCCTCCCATTCTATAGATTGTTCTTCATTCTGTTGATTTTTTTTTTCTTTGCTGCACCAAAGCTGTTTAGTTTGCTATAATTACATTTGTCTATTTTCATTTCGTGTGCCTGTGTTTTGGGGTTATAATTTAAAAAAAAATCAATGCCAAGATCAATGTCATGGAATTTTTTCCTATGTTTCTTCTATTAGCATTACAATTTCAAGTCTTACATTTAAGTCTTTATCTCATTTTGAGTTGATTTTTATATAAAGTGAGACAGGCTGGTCTAGTTTAATTATTCTGCATGTGGGTATCTAGTTTTCCCAACATAATTTATTGAAAAGGCTATCCTTTCCCCATTGTTCCTTCATGGCACCTTTGTTAAAATTCACCTAACTGTAAATGTGTGGATTTATTTCTGGGCTCTCTGTTTGTTTTTGTTGTTGTTGTTGTTGTTGTTGTTGTTGTTGTTTTAATTTAAGTTACAGGGTACACGTGCACAACGTGCAAGTTTGTTACATCTGGGCTCTCTATTTTGTTCCACTGGTCTACATTTCTGATTTTAGGACATGGAACGTGCTTAATGCACATCAAGGGTCTGAATTTGCTGTGCTGAGCGGGGAACTGGGTCTCCTGAATTTTCTGGTGCATTAATAAAGGGCAGTGGTTTTCTGTTTGTCAACATGTCATTCCGGGAACTGTCTTCTTATAGCGTACATGCACATGCCTATGCATATGTGTATATGCATGTGTGCCTGTGAATCTGGAAAGTTTAGGTACTAACTTTAGGACTATATTTTTGTCCCCATAACAGGGAGTGGATTAGCCAACACCACTGTATAATTTCAAGGCACTTGGTCACTGAATTTTCACCCAGGAAATATTTATGAAGGACTTTCTTTCTGCTACACACTGGGCTTAGGCCAGGGGAGTCACTTTGCCTTTCTGAAGACAGAAAGCATAACATATGGACGAACCAAAAAACGTGGACAAGGACAAAACATGTGGCATTTAAATGACATAAAAGTGTTTTAAAAGTATAGGGTCCTTGATATTCAAAAAAGAGAGACAGCGAGAGAAAGAGAGGTTCTCCATCATATCTCCAAAATTATACCTAAAAAATTAGTTCCAATGACAAAGCAAGGCTTATAAAGAAGCTGGCTTTTATGATTCACTGTTATTTGGGGTAGGGGAGATGAGGAAAGGAAAATAGATTAAAATAATCTTATCAAGGAGATTAGGTAACAAGAAATGTAGAAAGGGGAAAAAAAAGTGTCAACTTTAACAGCCTTTTATTGCAATCTTGGTGTCAGATGAGGCTGTGATCTTATCTGAGGCTCCACTTGGAAAAGATTTACTTCCAAATTCTCAATTGTTGGGAGCTTTTAATTCTTGCTGGCTGTTATGCTGAGAGCCTCATTTTTTTAGAGTTTTGGCCAGAAGCCAACCTCATCTCCTTGTCACAAAGCCTTCCTAGCACAGCCACCTACTTCCTCAAAGCCAGCCAGAGAGAGCACCCGATATTATGATGGGCAGTTAATCTCTTATAATGCATGTAAGAATACATTCGTATGTATTCCCTGTCATGTTTGCCACATTCTATTAGGTAGAATCAAGTTAACAGGTCTTGACTACACTAAAGAGAATTACACAGGTGTGTGAATTACTGAGATGTAAGGATCATGGAGGTCACCTTACAATCTATCCTTCACAACTTCTCAATTATTGAGCATTTGAGTTATTTTCTTGGTTAAACAAGAAGGCATTGAATTAGTAGTTATGCCTTACAATATCTTCTCTGAACATGGTAGAGCCCACAGAGATAAGCAAACCTCTATATACTTTTGAGAAGCTTGTAGTCTCAGTTTAGTAGAAAGCTTAAGATGTAAATAATTAACTCTAAAGTGAGGCACATAATATAAAAATCAAGGCCAGGCGTTGTGGCTCAAGCCTGTAATCCCAGCACTTTGGGAGGCCGAGACGGGCGGATCCCAAGGTCAGGAGATCGAGACCATCCTGGCTAACACGGTGAAACCCCGTCTCTACTAAAAAATACAAAGAAACTAGCCGGGCGAGGTGGCGGGCGCCTGTAGTCCCAGCTACTCGGGAGGCTGAGGCAGGAGAATGGCGCGAACCCGGGAGGCGGAGCTTGCAGTGAGCCAGGATCCGGCCACTACCCTCCAGCCTGGGTGACAAAGCGAGACTCCGTCTCTAAAAAAAAAAAAAAAAAAAAAAAAAAGAATCAAGAAACAAGAATGATGGTTGAAATTCGAGATGGATTTCTTCTGAAGTGTTGAAGAGATTTTAGTCAGGCTTGTAGGATGGGTGGGGTTTGGGGTGATGAATAAAGAGGGCAGCACAGTTGTAAAACTGGACCAAAGAGATTTCAACATCGCCTTGGGAAGATAAGTTTGACTCCTATATTGTCACTAAAAAAAGCTAGAGAATGTTTTATTTTCTAAAGGTTAATTAATAGATATATGGTTGGCTAAGACACATTTATAAAGTTAAAATGAAGTGATGCCAGTTACAGCAGAATTAAGAGCTTTACAAGGAGTTGCCTGCTAGGCCAGTGTCCACTGAGATAGCTAAATTATGGAGCAGTAACAGTACAAAATCCCTCACGAAATTTCTGAGCAAGTTTCTTAACTCTATTCTAGGTGTTTCTAGTCCTCAGATACAGAAGTTGGCATCCCTGAAAAGTAAACATAAAAGAAAATGGCCTCCACCTCATGTTAGTCTCAGAGTAGTGGCTTTGCTACCTTTATCAAGAAAGGAAAGAAATAGGGCTTTATCTTAATGAGGCACCATCTACCATCTGGCTTTCAGAAAATAGTGGTTGGTACTAAGAAGCTGAGATTTGTCAGGAAGAAATTCAAGAATGCTGTTTACCTGAAGTGTATTGCCCCATGACATGGAGTGTTTTTCTCCATGAAAGATATCAATTATCAATATGGTAGCACTGTTGAAAACTTTTATATTACTTTTAACTTTTAAACAATTTTAAAGTTACGGAAGATTTGCAAGAGTAATTTTTTCAAATCCATATACTTTGCACCTAGATGTGGCAATTCTTGACATTTACTATCTTTTCTTTTATAATTATTTAAACACACTAATCCCCCCACGACACCCCTCATCTATAGTTTTGCTTTTGCTTTCTGCCTTTTGTTATCCATGGTCAACTGTAGGCCAAAAATATTAAATGAAAAAATCCAGAAATAAGCAATCTGTGAGTTTTAAACTGCATGCTGTTCTGACTAGCATGATGCAGTCCCACTCCGTCCCACCCACGGTGTGAATCATGCTTTTGTCCAATGTATCCATGTGGTATATGGCACCTACCTGTTACTCAGTAGTCCTTTCAGTTATCAGATCAAAAAAGCATGGTATATATATAGGGTTTGGTACAATCCCTGGTTTCAAGCATCCACTGGGGGGGGGGGGGGGGGGGGGGGGCTTGGAATGTATTTCTCACTGATAAAAGGGACTACTGTATGCCGTATATAAATATACAAGTGTAGGTGTAATATTTTCAAACCATGTAAGAATAAGTTACCAAAATGATGCTTCACTACCTTGAATGCTTTGTGTGCATTTCTTACATCAAAGGACATTCTCCTATAGATACCTAGCAAATAAAAATAATGCTTAAGATTACAAGCATTTTGTCAATTATTTCTTCATATTTAGTTTTGGTGTTATAATAATTGGATCTAGGTTATATATTTTTGTCCAAAATAATCATAGAAATAAGACTGTGTTCTTGTTGAAACCTATCTGGCACCACTCCAGATGGATTTGTCCTATTGTTATTTGGTGTCATTTGGATCAGCTGTGTCTACCAGATTTCTCTTCTTATAGTTCTTACATTTTCAGTTTGAAATTAACACATATCTTGTGGAATTATACTTTGAAACTAGCTAAATACCCTTTTTTTCCATTACATTTTCCCATCAGTTTTGGCGTCAATCAATTATTACTATGAAAGCTATCAAATTGATATTTTTCTAATACCATAATTCCTCCTATATTTATTATTTGGCATTCTAATATAAAGCTATATATATATATATACACATACATTTTATATATATATACATATACATACACACACACACACACACATGCACACACTTATTTTTGAGACTGGGTCTCCCTCTCTTACTCAGGCTGGAGTACAGTGGCGCAATCTCAGTTCACTGAAACCTCCGCCCCCATAGGCTCAATTGATCCTCGTACCTCAGCCTCCCCAGTAGCTGGGGCTACAGGTGTGTGCCACCACAGCTGGCTAATTTTTTTGTATTTTTGATAGAGACTGGGTCTCACCATGTTGCCCAGGCTGGTCTCAAACTCCTGGGCTCAAGCGATCTGCCCACAAGGGATAGCATTAACAGAAGTGAGCCACTGTGCCTGGCCTATTTAATCATGTATTTTTTTACATCAATATGAACTCATGGATTTTCATGTTATTTAGTGGTTTGTAATCTGTTTATATCATTTTACTCTTAAATTATCCAAATTGACCAGTGGAAGCCTCATCTATGGCTTTTTGATAGGTTACTATTCTGTGAATACGTATAGCTGATTGATACAATAAAATATTCCAGTTTTATCTAATACGTCTTTATTGCCCCAGTGTTAAAGCCTTTTCTTTAAGGAGCTCTGGTTCATTTTAATGAATAATAATATCTATAAATAATCTGAGGGCTAGATATACCTGTTGCCACTGGTCTTTCAATGAACACAGCTAGAAATACTCTGTGTGCATATCACATACATACATTTTCTATGCTAAATTTTATATCTACTTGTATTAGTGAAAATTATGAATTTGCCTCAATTTGAATTTAATCCCCAAAATTTATGGTTCATTCTAGGCTCCGTGTGTTTTATTTGTAACTCCCTCCTCTGACACTGAGAATTCTGTCTTCCATTATCCCAATACACTGATTCTCTTAATTGCACATTGTCCTTGTGGGTTAGTGATTCACTGACCAACTCCTCACCAGAGAAGCCACCTCATTTACATGGGTTCTTGCTGCACACTGAATGCCTAAGGGCACAATGTGTCAAACACTTGCCTCACTTAGCCCCCGGTCCTGGTGGGCCATGAGCTCACTCAGCCACTTTCCTTAATGGGATCCAAATCTTGCTGCTATTTTTCTCAATTATCTTTTTTACTCAGTTCCAAATCATATAAGGCTACAACCACACTCAACCTTCTTCTTCCCTCATCCTGGACCTCTTCAACTGCCTGCAGCAAATTTTCAGGAAAATCCAGGAAAAGGAGGAAGAAGGAGGAAGGCTGTGGGAAAAACTTTGACTTATACATGTAATTGGGCTTTGAATCTAGTATTACAGCATCCTTATTCCTAGAACATTTATAGAAAACATGTTTGAAATTACCAAAGGAGTCATTGATTAACCTTCTCTTATATTAGTATGTTATATCCTTATACAATTGTTAGTTGTATGTATTATTCTTCTATCAAATGTCCATCTCCTCCTTGAAAAAACATATTAGTTATTCAACTCTGAAAAGGGTAGGCTGTGTGTAAAAGGATGTGATTTAACTATCCAGAGTCTTAAGAACAACTTGATAGAATTTTTTTTAAAAGGTCACAGTGGTAAAGTGATTAAGGGCATGAATGCTACCCTTAGGCTGTTTAGGTTAAAATCCCAACCGCCTTCTTACTAGGACATAAAGTTATGGGTATGGATGGCCATTGGTGTCAGTCAGTCAAATGTGTGTTCAAATCCCAAACCTATCACTTATTATAGCTGAATGTCTTAAGCCCCTGAACATTTCTGAGCCAAAGGATGGGGAAAGTTCTGTGCAATAACTGGATGTTAAGGGAGAGCAACTCCAGTGAGGAGAAAGAAATAAAATGAGGATTCCAAGGACAGATGTTCACTTGCCGTATTTAATAGACACTGGTAAGTTGTTAGGCTGGTGTAAATCATTTGGGAGAAGGACCAGTTGGAAAGGATTCTGGTCACTTCGGCGGTAGAGTCAAATTCTAACCTTCTCAGTGTTCCGCATCTCTGTGTGTTCTCGCCAGCTGACATGCAAAACCCAATGATAGGTGCCCCTTAGCAGGTAAAGGAGGCAAGAAAAGTATTTTGACAAATCACTCAGAATTAAAGTATTCATGAAATGACTTAAGTGAAAATACCCAAACATAGGTACTAAGCTGTAAAACTTAGCTATATCAGCCTTCTTGTTCAAAGAAACTAAAACAACACACTGCTCGATTCCAAGATGGAGGTGGTCTCCACTGGGCTTGAGTTTACTCTTTGTAGAGAAGATTTCCAGGCATGATAAAAGAGTTTGGTATGTTAGTATACGTAAAACTGTTTCTATTGCAATCATATCCAAAAGATTGTCTCCCTCGGAGTCGCTGACATTTGAAGGAATTTCTATGAGAGTTGTATTGAAAACCCATGAGAATTTGACATTTCTGTATTGGTCGTTTATTAGCCACTGTTTTGCTGATGGGTCTGCCCTGACTTTGATCTTTATCTTCCTAAGCCAGAAAATGACAGTAGGGGAAACTCGACTTTAAAAGTAACATTAGAGACACTTTAACACATGCTACAACATGGTATACCTTTAAAACATTATGCTACATGAAATAAACTGGTCACAAAAGGATGTACTATATGATTTCTCTTACAGATTGTATTTAGAATAGTCAAATTCAGAGACAAAGTAGAATGATGGTTGCTACAGGCTGAGTGCAGGTGGGAATAGGGAACTTCTGTTTAATCATACAGCTTTAGCTTTGCAAGATGAAAAGAGTTTTGGAGATAGGTAGTAGTGGTGGTTGCACAACAATGTAAATGTATTTAATGCCAATGCACTGTATGCATAAAAGTGGTTTATATGGTAAGTTTTATGTTATATGTCTTTTATCACAATTAAAAAATTAAGTGAGTTATATATTTTTAAAGATGGCATCAGAATGTTTATAAAATAACACATTTCCTGTTTCTTAATATGCCAGATCATGGGAGTTAAGGTCAATATTATTGATCCCTTGGACAGCATGGTGCCCATTAAGAGTTTTTAGACTTCTGTTTGGCTATTGTTTCATGACAGTGCTTGGTGGAAGTTAGTCAAGAAAAAAGAGATACAGGAAGTTATAGAAGGCACAAAAGAGTACAATTTTAGTCTCTTTAAGGAGAGAGTGTCTTCTCTGTTTTTTCTTTCTCTTGCAAATTGTTTGCAGAAGGAGGACTTGTGCAACATTCCTGCTTAAAGTCAACTCAGTGAAATCCACAATTGAAACACACGTGACTTGAATTGCTATCTCTTAATTTTCATAATCTTTGGAGATCTTACCTAATGTTATTTTTTTTTCCATGTGACAGTTCAAGATGGAATTCAACTTGATTTTCAGTTTTGCCTCTGCTTAAACTAATCTGTTTCTGTCTGAGTCCCCTTAAGTGGATAAATGTAAGACCGCGTATTCCTTGCTGCCTAATTTATACTTTGTTTAGTCTGAAGAAAGAAAAGTATAAAGAAAACACAGCATAGACGAGCAGCACTCTTAACAGTGAGCTGCGACAACCTTGGTACCATCAATCTTTGTACCATCAGAAGATCTTTTCTTAGAGAATATTAAGTGCCCAATCAGAAACTTGCCTGTTTTCCGTAGAGGGCAAAGACGTACATAACTTACCAACCTCTCCACATTAGTAGTTACAATATAAAACATTTTTGACATTATGCCTAGTTTTAACTATAATATTTGTCACTCTTTAATATACTAGTGTGTATTGAAAATACTCAAATTTATCTGACAATAAGAACTATTTCCTCTGGACTACCATGCTGGACAAATCTTTTGTTGAACCCCTTTGGAGAAAAAGGTGGTTTCCAATGCTTTCTTTTCATGCTGTCATTATCAAAGTGATAAATAAGGAAGGGATGGTCTCCTTACATATTGAGAGAGTCATTGTAGAAAGACTTTACCCAATTCTAAAATTTTCTACATGTATTATTTTCTGAATCTGGCTTGTCTAAATGGATGAACAAAGTGACCCATATTATACTCTATCACTTAGCAGCAGGAATTCTTGCTCTGTACTATTTTTTTTTCTTGATGATGTAAAACAATTTTGGGGAGTATACCTCAAAATGAGGAGGTATGAAGAAAGGGAAAAGAAGGGACACTACTTCTGTTATCCTTTGCCAATATATACACTTCCCCAGCTTCCTTGCAGCAAGAGACCGTGAGTGATCCTGTAGTGGCTAATGCAGCAGAGGGGAAAATCAGCTACAGATGCAGGTTGCAGTAAAGTTTGGGCTTCTTAATAGGGAAGGGGACATCTTTTCCTCAGCATCACTTTGACCTTCAGGCCACAGTCATTTCCATTGCTACATAATGATAATAATATTAAACAATTATCAGCACTACTTTGTTATATTTCTATTTCAGAGGAATTTTTTATTTTTTTCCCTTTTTGAACATGTTTGGAACTGGAATGAAGAAGATACATACCTGATAATGAAAATCTGACACTCTGAGGTTGTCAAACAAGAAGGGCAAAGGGAATTTATACTTAGGATGACTTGGTTGAGCTGCTGTATTAAACTCGGAACCACTTTCATGCAGACTTCTATTTATGTAAACTACAAAAGTTCTCATGCTTTAAGCGACAGTTTGTCAGGTTTTCTGTTACTGGTCGCTGAAAACATTCTAATGGATAGAGATTTAAATTTCTTTATTCTTGGTATGTGTCATGTTATCTTACTTTCTTTCTCTATCACCTGCTTTTTAGATTAAAAAAAGTATTAAACACCTACCTCTTAATTTTATGGACAGTGTCTGAGCATGTGAGTAACATTTTACTTACAATTTAAAAACTTAATTTGCTTTTCTTTGAATTATTCATTTTTTAAAATTTACTCAAGGTGTAAAATGAGGAAACTTTAAGGAAATTTCCTTTCATTCTTCAAAGCATCTGGGTGTATGAGCAAAGCAAAAGATTTTTAAAACCTGAAGATATAGATATAGGGGTGTGTATGTGTGTGTGTATGTATGTATGTATGTATGTATGTATGTATCAGGACCACTATTTGCTATTTACTTTTCAAAAGCAATTACTACTAGGTCAAGATACTAGCTTGCTGGGAGCATCTCAAGTAGGATTTGTCACAAAAGTAAGTCTTTCCCAGACTTTGAAGAACACAAAATTATCCTCTTTCCTGCTCTTCTGTGTTTCCAAACATGTGGCAGTTGAGCTGGCAAGAAAGCTCCCAGGAGTTGAATTGCAGGTATTCAAGGGCTAAGGAAATTATAAGGAATCAAAGTCCTCACACAGTCATGTGCAATTATGGATTTGGAGGATACTCAATCAAGGTATACTGTGGGATAAGCACACGCTACTTAAAATGCTTTCTTATTTATATAGACTGTGCACAGCAGCTGATGTTCTCTTTCTTGACATCTGGTAAAATCAACTTGAACTCAGGTTCTCAAACCTCAGCCATTTCTTTGTAGCCCCTTTCACTCTGGACCTTCACTGGACCTGGGGGAGATCATGTCTGCTGCCTTGGTGTCTGAAAGGAGAACAAGCAATGGTTCATGGAGGAATGACATCTATGTACCTGCTTGTCTTAGTATACTCATTTACCACATACTACCTAGCTTTTTGAGAAAAAATGCATATCAATTAAATTGATAAAATGTTTTCTCAAAAAAATTGAGGCTTTTCTTAATGTTACTTTGTTCTTAACAACAGATATAATTTACTCAGATTCATTGACTTTGTGTGTGTCTGTGTGAGAGAGACAGATTTTTATAATTAAGAAAAACTATAACTATAATGTCAATTAAATGGACACAGAGACTTTACTGTGGCAGATGCTTTATGTAGTAAATAATGTTGATAAAAATGAAGTGAAAATGAGAAGAAAGATTCCCTGACCTTGTGGTAGGTTTCTACCAGAACCAATAAAGTCATTAGTTCACTGAATTATCCAATTGCTTATCCACTAATTTTTTTTTCCTGTTGCCCTCAGACTGACTGTCTCTCCATTATTTTTCAGGACTTTTCTAATTACCCATCATTTTCTAAGCCCTATGCTAGTTGCCCTAAGGAAAGGAAGGTTTGTATTTAAAGGGAGGAAAAAGGTAGTATCTGACATCAGAAGCTTGAATTTTAACTCAGCAGAGGAAGGACACTTGAAAATAATTTTGTTTTTAATACGAATATATGTCAGTCTGTGCTTCTCTAACAGATTACAGAAGTTCTCCATTATCACAGTTTTGCTTTCTGTGGTTTCAGTTACCCTTGGTCAACTACGGTCTGAAAATAGGTGAGTACAGTACAATAAGATAGTTTGCAAGAGAGAGAAAGAGAGAGAACAAGTACCTTCATATAACTTGTATCACAGTGTATTGTTATAATTGTTCTATTTTATTACTGTTGCTAATCTCTTACTATGCCTAATTCATTTAAACTTCATCATAGGTATTATTTATTGGGAAAAATATGCTATTAACATACAAAGGGTTCAGTGCTATTATGGTTTCAAGCATGCACTGGGAGTCTTGGAATATATCCCCCAAGGGGAAGAAGAAACTACTGTACCTGAGACTGACTAATTTATAATGAACAGAAATTTATTGGCTCATGGTTCTGGAGGCTGAGAACTCCAAGATCAAGGCACTGACATCTGGTGAAGGCTTTCTTATTGCATCACCATGTAACAGAAGGCAGAGGGACAAAGAGGAAACTAGGGCCTATCTCATCCTTTTACAATGACATTAATTCATTATTGAGGACAAAGCTTTCATGACCAGACACCTTCCATTAGGTCCCATTTCCCAACACTACTGCATTGGGGATTAAGTTTCAACATGAGTTTTGCAGGAGACAAAAACATTAAAACCGTATCAGAATGTAACACAGACCATTAGAGAAATAAGAAAACATTACCTAGATTGCTAAGTGTGAACTCAGCTATTATTTTGATTTTATTGCAACCTTGTATTAATGCAAAGAGTTTTTCTTAGTGATAACCATAGTTCAATATACTTCTATGTCTATAGTGGGCACATGACATTATTTTTGTCTAATCTGGGTCTAAACATTCCTGAATGAAATAAGTCTTACTGTGTCTACTTTATGAATTCATAAATTCACAAATTAAGCACAGTAGGACTCCTTCCCTTATAAGGAGAAGGCCTCATAAGAGACTCCCTTTTATTACACACCAGGTCCCTCTTTTTCTTTATCTTTTGCAACCAGGGTGCTACCCATGCACTATTAGATACATAAACCTCAAATCTGAATTGGAAGCTGGTAATGTGAATGGACAGGGTCTGCCCAGGATCCACCCTGGTGAGAGTAGCAGTGGTGGTAGCAATGGCTGTAGTGGGGTTTCCAAAGCAGAAGTTACCATAATAATCTCAGGGCAGCACCCAGGCTTTGTTATCAGTGCCATCAGCAGTGCCAGCTGCAGTGCCCATCTCAGAGGCTCGCCAATGGTATTTTCCAGTACTGTGGTGTGCTATAAAATACTTATTTGGCTGTGTTAACTCAAATCCTACTTCCGCAGTCTTTCTTGTGTTTGTCCTTGTAATTCTTTCAATTGCTGAATGTTGTTATTTTATAAGTTTCTTGTTAAAATTATCCATTGTTGACTTCTGGTTCTTGCAACCAAAAACTCAGGCTGTTAAAGAATTCTGCTCTTTGAAAAAAAGAGAAGAATCATAGCCAAATATTAGACTGATATATAGTATTCAACCAAATTTAAAAATATCTGAATGTTTGAGTGGATCTAGCTTAATAGATTAAATAAATGTCTTACTGTCAAAAAAGTAGGCCCTTTATAAACAACCATAATGTGAATGTGACTGTGTATGTGTGTTGTTTCCCTACTTTTGATTTCCCTTGGATGTTCACCAGAGATGTGTTTATGGAGTCAAAGGGTCTAGAGACCTTTATTATATTTCATAAGCTGTCAGAGTTTTCATGAATGGTAGGTTTTAATTTTACTGTTACTAGGGCTTATTTCATTATTATTTACATAAAATATTACATTCAATATACATTTCCTGTTACTCCCTATATAGAGAGAGATGTTATGATACATATAGATATGTATATGTATATTGAATAATTTTCCATGTAAATAATAAAGTATACACACACACATACACACACACACACACACAGAGAGATGTAAAGAGATTTTAAAGCACCTAACTATTCTAGTTTATACTCTGAATGTGAGGAAGAATGACATGTCTACACATTTGCTAACTGGTTGAGAATTTCACTAGTTTTCTGTTCATGAAATAAGAAATTCTATTACAAATATGGAAGGAAGAAATAAGTTGCTGAGGCATGTGGCATTTTCAACATCCTGGTTTCTTTAAACTTGGGCTGCACAACAGATTAAAGGGGATGTAATAGGAAGGGAGTTAAAAATAAGAAGCTGAAGCACTATTCAGAATAGCAAAGATATAGAATCAACCCAAACGCCCATCAGTAATAGACTGGATAAAGAAAACGTGGTACATATATCCCATGGGGTACTTTGCAGTCATATAAAGGAAGGAGATCATGTCCTTTGGGAGGACATGGATGCAGCTGGAAGCCATTATCCTCAGCAAACTAATGCAGGAACAGAAAGCCAAACACCACATGTTCTCACTTATAAGTAGGAACTGAACAATGAGAACACATGGACACAGGGAGGGAAACAACAAACACTGGGGCTTGTTGTCAGGGTGGAGGGAGGAAGAGCATCAGGAAAAATAGCTAAAGCAGCTGGGCTTAATACCTAGGTAATGGGTTGATAGAAGGAGGAAACCACCATGCCACACGTACTATATAACCAACCTGCACACCCTGCACATGTAACCAAGAACTTATTATTAAAAAATAAATAAAAGGAGAAGCTGAAATAAAGAGGCTTTGAGTCCATTTCAATCTGCAGAATCCAACAGTATTAGTTGGGGACAGGCTATGCAGAGACATGGAATGTCTGACGTCCTAAATTCAGAGTGGAAGAATCTTCAAGGTGACTCTTTCCTCCTTCTGCATGTTGCCTCATGTCCTAATTTTCTCTCCTATTCCTATTTTACTGCTTCCTGGGGCATGTCATCTTGATAACATTTCTCCAATGGTCACTTTCCGATTAGCTTTTTTAAGCTCAGCCAAGTTATAACTGAGCATTTGCTTTCCTTCATCTCTAGAGCCTGAAGATCTTGCATTGTTGCTTCAAAAAGCAGAATTTCTATCAGTAAGTTGCCCTTTGAAAACAGGTAGCAGTAAGTGGAGATAAGCATAAGGGTGTGGGGTGTAAGAGATAGCTAAAGTATTGGTCAGATAAAAGGCTGCTGGGTCTCCTTGATAGCTGGGCCAGCTTCCCAGTTTCCTTTACTTACATGCAAGGAGAACACAATTTAAAGGAACACATGGTGTGTGAAACATAAAAGTGTGTGATTGTTTTGTTTGGCATCTCTAAATATGAAACACTTTGTTTGATTTTCTTTTATTTCAAACTTTCTTGAATAGATTAGCATAAATCAGAGCACAAGGGCACCTGGCCTGCCTTCATGTTCCCACAGGGCTCTCACTCTGCTGAGAAGCCAAAGCAGGGAAGAATGACAGAAAACATTGTAGAAGATTCATGGTAAATTCTACATCTGCATGTGTATAAGCATTTTCTCCACATTATCAGTGGTGGAGTAGGGAGAGGAGAGAAGGGTCCTTTTTGGTTCTTACAGAAAGATCATTTCTATTTTTACTGAAAAAATGGTAGATACACTAAAAGCCAAGACATCACCACCATGCAATATATGCATATAACAAAATTGCACTTTTGCCTGTTAATTTTATACAAAGAAAAAATTTGGTTGGTCAGAATCTTTTGGGACTGCAATGGCTAAAGAATACCTAAATCAACAAATCTGTCTTTTGAACTTTAAATAGATGTGCTTAAGTAATTCAAAAGGAATATAAAACAGCTTGTGGAATCAGCTTCAGAGAAGGAGTATGTGGATCTCATGCTGGTTGGGTCCCTGAGTTGCTGAGTGACTTAGATACATGACTTCCTATTCCTGGGCACTGGTTTTCTCAACTATCAAATGAAAGTTATAGACCGTCAATCTCCAGTGCCATTGTCCACTCTAAAATTTTGTGAGGTGGCCATCTTTCATGTCTTGAAAATCACTAAGACGGGCTCTGGGACATGTGCCTGTAGCTCCAGCTATTCAGGGGGCTGAGACAGGAGGATCTTTTGGGCCCAGAAGTCCAAGTCCAGCCTGGACAACATTTCAAGACCGATCTCCAAATAATAATAATGAAGATGTCACTAAGCAATGCACTCCATTGTTTTCCTCATTAAGTAATTAAACTTGTGGAATCAGAATACATTTGTGTTGGTTCTAAGAGATTAGTTTATGGAATTCAAAAGGTAGTGTCCTTAAGATTTCTAGTCATACCTTGTCTATGCTTCCTCACATTTATCAATCGCTTTGTTACCAGTTGATCATATTCAACTCTTTTGTGGCTATATAATTAAACTCTATACTGTGCAGTCATGTGGGCTCTAGAATCATATGACATGCGTTGGAATTCTGGCTTTTGCTTCCTTGTTAAGAGAAGCTCAATACTTATGTAACCTCTTGGACGTTAGTTTTCTCAGCTATGAAACTGGCAAAATATTTGTAGCTACTTAATGAGGTAGTCAAGAAAATAAGATAATCAAAGGAAACACTGTACATAGTACATAATGAATATTCAACCAATAGCAATAAATATAACTTCCATTTTATGCATCCATATTGGTTGTTAATTTTACCTAACAAATGGCTAGTGTCTGAAATTAATATAGTTAATCCAGCATTTTAAAAAAAATTAGCATCATACATGTTTCTCTATCCATTTACTTTTAACCACCTGAGATTTTAAGTTTTTTTTCCTTTCAAAAAATCCAATCTGACAAGCTCTGCCTTATAATTAGTATGTTTAGACTATTTAGATTTAAACTGATTACTGATATTACTGGATAAAAATTCACCGTCTGCTGTTTTCTACATGCTTGTATTTTTTTTCCTCTCCCTTCGTCCCTCTTTTTCTGCCTTTACTTTAAAAAGCCAAATTCATTTTAAATTCAGATTTTTTAGTTTTCTATCCTTTTCCATTCCAGAATCCCATCGGATGCCATATTACATTTTGTTTCCATGTGCGAGAGTTTCCAAAAGTTTTCTTGTTTCTGGTGATTTTGATAGTTCAGGTATATTGTAGAATGTTCCTCAGTTTGGATTTGTATATTTCTCTCATGCTTCGACTATAGTTACATGTGTTGAGGAAACATATTTCAGAGATAAAGTACCATACTAATCACATCACACAAAAGGTGCCCGCTGTTAACCTGACTTGTCACTATTAATGTTAACCTTGATCACCTAACTGAGGTAGTGTTTAGCAGGTTTCTGTATTGTAAAGTTATTCCTCCCCCACCCCAATTTTCATACTGTGCTTTGGAAAATAAGTCAGTATGCACAGCCCATAATTAAGGAGCAGGGAATTATACCTCACTTCCTTGAGTATAAATTATCTATGTATCTATTATTTAGAATTCTTGTTCATGGGAGAGTTGTCTCTTCCCCTTCATTTTTTAAAAGTAATTTATTCTATTAGTGTGGACTTGGCTTTCAATTCCTGATGAATATTCCATTCTATGGATGTACCACTGTGTGTTTCTTTATTCGTTAACCTATTGAAGGCCATTTTGGCAGATGCTAGTTTATGGCAATTATGAATAAAGATGCTATAATCATTCATGTAAAGATTTTGTGTGGACGTAAAGTTTAAGGTTATGTAAATACCTAAAAGCATAATAGCTAGACTGCATGCTGAGACTTTTTAGTTTTGTAAGAAACTTCCAATCTGTCTTTCAAAGTGGCAGTACTGTTTCATATTCTCACCAGCAATATAATAGAATCTATGTTGTTCTGTATCCTTATGGACACTATTTTGTTTCTTCTTTATATTGTCATTCTACTGGGTGTGCATTAAAAAAATCAATTTTATTTTTATATTGGCTTATCATTTATTCTTTTAGTTTTTCATTTTGACAATAATGTACATTTAAAATCTAAGCTCATGTAATACTATACTTCTTCATATGAAGTGAAGATGCCCTACAACAGTATATTCCCAATTCCATCTTCCTGTGTCAGAGACATTCCTGTCATTTATTTCATTTTATATATACTTTAGTCACTTCATATAAACTGTATTTAAATGCTTTAGATAAACTTTAATGGTGTTATTGTTGTGGTTTTAACATTTATCTTTTAGATAAGAATATAAAACATGAAAGATTACATTTATTTTCATCCATTGATTTCTGAATGATCTTCAAGTTTTTCATAGTTATCATTTTTCTACTAATTGAAGAACTTTAAAAAAAATTCATGCAGGACCACTAGTGATTAATTTATTCGGTTTTTGTTAGGGAAAGTCTACATTTTTTTCTTCACTTTCGAAGGCACATTTTACTAGATGTAGAGTTTTGGCTTAGCATTATGTTTTCACTTTAGTTTTTTTTTTTTTTTTTTTCTCTTAGCACATCAAATGTTTAACTCTGCTGGCTTTTCATGTGCATGTTATCTGCTGAAAACTCAGCTATAATTGTTGTTCATGTTTCTCTGTAGGTAAAGTGCTCCTTTATCACCATGGCTACCTTTAAGATTTTTCTAGTTATCTTTTGATTTCTATAATTAGTATATAAAACACCCAGGTATTTTGTTCTTGTTTTGCTTTGTTTTACTTTGTTTTGTCTTTGTATTCATCTTGTTGAGCATTCTCTGGCTTTCTTGAATTTATGATTTATTGTCTGTCACTAATTTTAGAAAACGTTCATCCATTGTTACTTCGAGTATTTATTTTGCTCCATCTTTCTATTTTCTTCTCTCAAGTATTTGCATGTTATACTGTTTCATAATGTTCCAAAGTTTTTGGATATTCTCTTTTTTATTTTTTCCTCTATTTGCCTTTAAGTTTGGATAATTTCTATTGACATATATTTAGACTTACTGATTCATTCCTAAGTTGTGTTGAGTCTACTGATGATCCATGTAAGGTAGACATCATTTCTGTTACAGTGTTTTAGAGTTCAAGTATTTCTTTGTTTTTTTTTTTTTTTTTTCTTCTGATATTGGCCATCTCTCTGCTCACGTTATACAGCTGGTCCTGCATATTGTGTATCTTTTCCATTAGTGCCTTTAAAATACTAAACATATTTGTTTTAAACCTCTGATAATTCTAGTTTGTGTTATATCTGTCCTTAATTCTGATTATTGATCCTTTAATTAAGACTATTTTTTCTTGTCTTTTTGTTTGGCTTGTGATTTTGTTGTAATTGATAGTCAGGAATGTTTTACAGCACAATATATACTGAGGCGAATTAGCATTCATCAGTGTGAGAACTTACATTTACAGAGCTAAGTATTAGGCTATGTATAATATTTGTTGTAGCCATGCGGACTAAAAGCTTATTGACTTGTCTTCTCTTTCTTCTTGGCTTTGGGTCTTCTCTTTGTGCTTCTTATCAGGAATATTGTTTCTCTTGCAGTTTTCCCGGTTACAATCCACTGTTATTTTTACTGGAGTCTTATTAGCATGGATTTAGAGGAGGGAGGAAGTAGTGAGAGTTTTCTTTTGATTAATTTCCAGTATTTGGAGTTCACCTTAGATCTGTATATCAAAGGCATGGCGTTTGGTCTGTTTCTGTCCCTTCTCCAGGAAAAATTAAAAAAAGCTTTTCCCCTCTATGCTTCCTATTCCCTTCCCATTTACAGATTTATGGTAAGTATCTTGTAGTGTCCCCAGTCTGTGTCCTTCAAGCCCTCTCTCCTACAGATTACAACTTTTATTTTATGTTTATATGTAAATCAGAGAGGTTAGAATAGGGCTAGAACAAAGCAGAGCAAAGTTTCTTCCCTTTAGTCAGATGGGATTTCATGGCTGCCGTCTAGAAATTTTCTTCCTGAGATTAAGTGTTCTCTGCGCAGATTGCACAATGGTTACCCTTCCCCTCCTTTTCTTCTGATATGGTCAAGTGAGGAGCTGTCTTCAGATTTTCTCAATTTTCCCGGTGTGAGAATGGTAGAGTCCTTGGAGGAGAAGCCTGCAGAAATGTAGGGACCCTGCAATGACTGTAACTGCCAGTAGCTTGTTCTCCCGGTAGCCCACACTTGGCCACCAGCAATTCAGTGGTATTTCTAGTTTTATGCTCTTACAGCATCTAGTGGAACACTGCTCCAGCTAAGTAAATCTCAGGTCCTGTGTTTCGCTGTGCCTCTCCCAGATTTGGGGATAGCAGTTTGCCCTGAAACCTCACTTACCTGGTGGAACAAATAAAAGTGTCTGCTTTCACATGTTTCCAACTTTCCTTATTGAAAGAATGGAATGCTTACTCTGAGTTCTTTACATATCTGAGCTGACCCCAAAGCCCCTCTCCAAGCTTTTCAATACCTCCCTTTGTAGTATACCAAAGTAGGTATGACATTTAGAATTTCTTTAAATACAGGTTATCTTGGGGTCCAGGTTTCTGTCAACTGATGAAGCAAACTGTAAAAGCCCTTAAAGCATTTTGAGTAGCACATTGAAGTGAAAATTTCTGCTTAATGAGCCTAAATTTATTCATTAGATTACTTCAACCCTGATCCAGGATTTTAAGAATACTCTTCAACATATATTTTCTACATAATTTTTTCTTTTTTCTTTTTTTTTTGAGACGGAGTTCACTTTTGTTGCCCAGGCTGGAGTGCAGGGGCGTGATCTCAGCTCACTGCAGCCTCTGCCTCCTGGATTCAAGTGATTCTCCTGCCTCAGCCTTCCCAGTAGCTGAGATTACAGACGCCCACTACCACACCCAGCTAATTTTTGTATTTTTAGTAGAGATGGGGTTTCTCCATGTTGGTCAGGCTGGTCTCGAACTCCCGATCTCAAGTGATCCACCCTCCTTGGCCTTTCTATATAATTTTTTTAAAATAATGCAGTGCATTTGGTGTCCATTGCACTTTGTTGGGGTCACACTTTGTTTCTTACTCTCATGGTCTACTGAGACTTGAGTCTTATAATAGGTTTTAAGGCGATAAGAAGTAGCATGTATATGTAATGGAAAAAACCATCAGATCCTTGCAATAAATCTACTTCATAGGAGGTCTTTACAGGCTTTTCAGGCAATGGACAGTCTGTGCTACTCAGAGAAAGGAGGATTGTTCCTAAAGGCAAGGTATGCTAAACAGAATTTACAAGTCAAATTCTCCTGCTTTATTCAAATCTTCCCATGTACTCACAACCTACATTTAGGGTCTCACTTCTCTCCAATTAATGCCTAAATATTGACTAAAGGACCCTGATAATTAGAAATTTTCATTTGTGTTGTATAATAATTTAGCCATATTTGTTACTGGACTTTGAACTTTGTTTTCAGAAATCTCAATCCTGCAGCTACATGTAATAAGGTTTTATTTTAGGTCAATCATAGAAGCTTTTGAGTTGCTTAAGCAGTCTTTGGGAATTTAAAGCCCTGAGTTCATAATTTTATTTAAAGGTCTTCATTGAATTCAAAAGCAATAAACCAACTACATTATATTCCTTATTTCCATGAAAATATTCTGTGGTAGCAAACATTTCTGTAGGTATTTGATCACAAGTGTCAACATGTGATCATTTAAGTGGCTACTTGGCCACTGCATGTTATGGGCTAATGGTGTTTCATTTTCCACTAGAAACAGATTAAATTAAAGCCTTTAAACTAATCATATCAGATAACCATTTCCAGATAACCCATAATAAATTCTGAGAACTTATCCTTAAATTTTTTTCTTCTGGAAATACTTCCCGTACTAAATTCTGTATCAGTCAGGCTTCAACCAGAAAGAGAATTGCTGGGAATGATGTAATATAATGTATTCATTATAATAGTTTGATCACATGCAATTATGGTATCTAGTCAGACAGCCTTGGTTTTTCTGTTCCTTCTACCTTTGATTATGAACCTAAAGACACAAGACAAGTGGTCAAGATTGATGGCTGTGTTTGAAGTTTGAGTGAACAGGTAAAATGGGTAAAATGGGATCATTTAAGAAAAGAGCTGGAACCTGCACTTCTCTCTCTCTCTCGGAAACCTGTGTTGGCCTCTTGTCATCTTTAAGCTTCCAACCTTGCTGCTGCAGATGACTTCCAAAAGAAGCTGGAGATCTATCTTCTCACAGAAACATCCAATCATCTGGCCTAGGATTTAGAAAAGAAGAGAAAGAGATTCCATGCAGCTAGAACTATTGGCAGGTCTGCTACTCATGGCAACAAGATGAACCAAAAAATCTGAACAATTGTGCATAATCTGTATCAGATCCTGACCCACATTGACTTTTTTAGGGTACACATGACTACTGCCTTACTCTTATTTTCCAATCTTGCCCAGATTTTTCTTGTAATAAGATGAACCAGGAACATATAGGGACCAGGATTCTGGGAAATACGATTTAATTTAGTCAGTTTGATACATTACAAAGCCACCACACCATTCCAATCACTCAAAAAAAAAAAAAAAA
>NW_016808764.1:4217855-4233817 GCF_001698545.2 Rhinopithecus bieti
AAAAAAAAAAAAAAAAAAAAAAATTAGGAATCCTAACATGGTGTTACCTACTGCATGGAAATAGCTGAAAATACCAATATTAAGTTTTATTTGTTTTATTTTATTTTCTTCCCTACTGAGTTAAATATCAGCAAGTCATGCAGATAAACACAGTCTTATCCCTATCTCTCTACTCTTGGTGATTTCCCAAGAACAATTTGTTCCAAGAAATGCCCCCTTGCTGATTTTTTTGGAGACAAAGAAAGCTTTTCCATTGGTTCTTTGGGTTTTTATTCATTGGGAAAAAGTCCTTTGAGCTTCCCATTCAGATCCAACTTGTGATTGAACAGTAATATGTTCATTCACTCAACTAATGTTTATTGAGTCTCTACTATGTCAGGTATACTGAGAAATGTTTTTAAATGTAGTAGTTTTTTGCCTAATAAAGATGGGCGACTGTCTAAATCTTCAGACCTCTGAACATTCTTTAAGGGTGTGAGCAAGAATTTGGGAGTGAGGAAGTGTCACAGGGATACCCAGACAACCTAACCCAGCAAGGATCCTTGCTAACAAGATTATCAGGGGACCTGCTCCAGAAATATGTCCATCCAATGAGGCAGGCAAGGGTCAAATTGTGAAGGAGTCAGAACCTATTTTCACAAAGCCGTAAGCTGTGTATATGACTGTATCCTTGCCTCCCACATTTTAAGTATCTGAGATTTCTTTCTTCCCTTCATTTAGATTTTAACTCTCTCTCCAAGGTTACAATTGCATTTCATTTCTAGTTCCTCCTCTCTTTACTCCCCTGTAAAGAATGCTCTAAAACGTGCATTTAAATTTTTATAAAGTACTTGCTCTATTATACCCATATATTCTTTTTCTGTTTGTCAAACACAAGCAATGGATGTGAACATTTTATATGGACATTAAATCAGGGATATAGCTTATTAATTACACAGCCTATAAATGAAAAGGAGATATGTGTTAGCTAAAGTGAAGGAAGGTGGGCTGGGAGGGGACATTCTTTGTTGTTTTCAGAGGATTAATCTGGAGGCTGTTGATTTACAAGTTACTCTCAGGGATTATCTTTCTATTGAGCAGGAAAGCACAGGCTCAGCCCATTGCTACACTAAATAAATTAATTAAATCATCATCACTACTGAATTGTGATAAAAGTAAAGTCATATACAAGTGAAGCAAGTTGCATATTTCCAGGGAAAACAGCAAAGGCCTAGCTATCTAGCAGGTACAGTGGTTCTCACTTTGAGATGCACATTAGAATAATCTAGGAAGCTTTTTAAGAGATGCTGATGTCTGGGAACCTACCTTGTAACAGCTTCTGGTATTTTTGAATGTTTGACTGTAGAGGACATCTGGGATGTATCATTTTATAGAGGTCCCAGGAGATTTTTTTTTTCCCCAAAAGTTCAAAAGCCACTGGTTTGTGCTTTCCAAAAGGCTTGATAGCAGGACAGGGTGGTTTGAGAGCACTGCTGGACCAAATTGAAGCTTCTCAATCCTGTTTTTGGTCAAATAAATACAAGGCACTTGCATATAACTAGCCTGGGAGTGCAAGGAAGCCTTGACTCTGAGGACAAGGACTCAGCACAGATATGAAACTGCAGTGATGAAGCTGCCTGGTTAAAGGACACAACTGGTTGTTGGGAACATGTGCAAGTTTGGCTGGAATGACAAATGCTAAGTAGGTAGACAGATTGTTGGTCATTTGGACTCATTATGGAATCCCCCATGATACCATCCTCAGTATTTGGCTATGGGGAGGACTGTGCATTTATAAGTGATTATAAAGACTCTTGTCAATCAATAATCCATCAGGATTTATTGAGAATTTTCAGTCTTTTGTTTCCACAATAGGTACAGTAGCATGTATAAAAAGAGTGTTCCTGTGCACAAAGGAATTCTGGTTTAATTGGGGAAACAAATTATGTTTACAAATTATCACATTATTAGAAATAATTTGAGTTTGAGGGCAGAAAGCAAAATCCTGCCTAATAGATACAACTTATTTTACCTACATAATACTTTTACAAAATGTTTGCACTAGCTGGCAATATTTAAATGTCAGGAGGTTTCACATGAAAAAAATTTGTATTCCTAACAGGAAAGAAAAAAATATCAGCAGCTCTGTCCAAGCTGGGACCATATGCACTCATAGCAATGTCTGATGTTTTGAGAAGTAAATTCTGTCCATTTCAACACAGACTCCAACCCCTGCCCCACCCATTGTATTAAATCAGGCACACTTTACTTAAATTTCCTGTATGGTTGCTGCAGGCATCTGAGTTTACAACTCTTGTGTTAAGCAAAAATTGTCATTAATTCATTGAGAAGCAATTAGAATTCTAGGGAGGGTGTAGCCAGGCAGGGATGGAGCCACCAGGAAAACTTCATGAAGAAAGTGGTGCTCTGGCTGTCCCAGAGTCAGGAATTACATAAGGTTAGAGAAGAATAGAGGGAACTCAAGTACAGAGACTAAGAGGAGAGAAGCAAGAGGTAAATGTGAAATAAATTCTGCTTGTGTTAAAGGCCTGAAACAAGAAAAGGAGGGCAAAATCTTTATAACAGTGTTGGGAGAAGACTGTATGCAAAGTTTACTTTAAAAATCCACTTAAAAAGTCCTACAAATAAAGAGCAAAACCACATATAAGCTAGTAGAAAATAGGCCAAAATTATTAACATGTTATTCACAGAGGAGGAAAACAAATGGTTAAGAACTATAAGACAATATTTGGAAATAAAAGAAATACAAAAACAATGCATACCTATTGTAATCTACACATATAAACATTTAAGACTTATAATTCAAGGGATTGACAAGGAGATGGGAAAAACAGGATTTTACATCCTGCTTAAAGTTGTGTAAGTGATATAGCACTCTTTGAGGGCAGTTAGATAGTATTTGATATGGTTGAATATTTGTAAACGTACTTTGGACCCAGCAATTATTTAGAATCTATGAAATGTTTAGAATTTCTTAGAGGTTTCCTTAACATAAATACAAGGAAACAAATATAGTGTGTTCGATGTAACATTGTTGTGTAAGACCAAAATACCAAACCAAAACACAAATAAAATAGAACTAAATGAAATGTTCTTTAGTAGAAAAAATAGTTAAATAAATGGTACGTACTCACACAATGGAAGCTCTATGTCGATGGTAATGGAGCAATTAAAGCTACTTGTCACTTAACTAAATCCACAAACCAGATATTTAAAGGAAACAAAGTTGCAATATTGCATATATAATATGAAAATATAACAATTGTGAGAAACAAACAAAAATTGAACAAACATAATCTCTGATGGTAGTGAAGATGTGGCCTGTTTAATTAGCAAAAGTTTGCATGGGTGGTGATAAGGGTGGCCTGAACTGGCCTAGGGAGACAAGAATCCGGTACAACCAGGGAATGTAGGTCTTGGTGCTTTCGTTATCTAATCAGCCAGCCATTCCTACTGTGTTCTCTGAAGCTATTATCTGTAGGGAGTTCGTGCAGGGGATAACATTGTAGATTCATATGAAAGATGCTGGTTGGAAAAATATTATCTGGAAGAAGATGGGAGACTCTTACAGGAAAACCAGCTCTCAGAGATGGAGAAAAGGAAAAAGTAGACATGTTGCATTTATCATTCTTTTGTTGTTGTAATTAGGAAAACTGAGAATCTCTCCTCTAATTCATTCAATCAGCAAGCATTAGCTTCTGCCTGGGTATCTGCAGTTGCCTCCTAATTGCTCAGCTCAGCTCTTCCAGTCCTCACCCACTCTATGCCTCCTGCACACTAAATGAGTCAGTCTCCTAAAAGTACAGCTCTGACAATTACCCCCAGGTCTTTATTATCTTCTGCATAAACCTAGGACTCTGCAGCATTCACTCTCAGACTCCAGATTCTATTCTCACTTCCCAACTCATTATCTTAACACATACTTAATAAGAACTCCCTTTGTGCAAGTGCCTTAGTAGGCACTGGCAATCAGAGGTGTCCAAGATTAACAAGACACCTGTTGCTACAGACCATGCAGGCCAGTAAGGGCGATACACAACTAAACACTGGACCAGCAATTTAGATCATTGAACCTGGCATAAGTGCTACAAATTCAACAAAGCCAATATGTGATGGTGAGCTACTGGGAACATTAGATAGGTGAATCAGGGAAGGCTCCTCTGAGGTAGTAGTATTTGAGCTGAAATCAGAGGGATGATAAAGTATCAGTCATAGAAACATCAGTGGGAGAATGGTTCGGTCTTTACTTTCATGCTGTGGTCAAACTGATCTTGCCCTGTGAGCCAGGAACCATGGCAAAAACATTTATATACATGTATGTATATGTGTGTGTATACATATATGTATATGTGTGTATAAAGAGTTTATGTCAAACATACATATATATATATATATGTTTGCATGTACATGTGTATGTGTGTCTCCATGGTTCCTGGTTTATAACTGCTGTAGCCCTTGTTATATGTAGGAGTGCTTTAGGTCTCAGAAGCAAGTCTCAGAAAACAGAATCCCTCTATCTGACCTCCTGCCTTTTTTCTTTTTTTCTTGCAAGACGACACTTAGAAACTAAACATATAAGATTCTGCCCCATCTCCTGGAAGAAGGAATGCCATACAGAGAGGCTAAGAAGACTCTAGACAGGTAGTGCTGGGTTTCTCCACTCAGTCTATGAGAATTAGATCATTACCCTTTTTGTCTAATCATCTTTCTATATGGTTGTTAACCATGCCTATCCAATGAACAGCCCTTCTTAAAGGCCCCAGAGGACAGGGTTTTAGATCTTCTGATAGCTGAACATGGGGAGGTTTCTGGAAGGTGATATGCCCAGGGAGGGGATGGAAGCTCTGCCCTCCTTCTCTCATGCCTTGCACTGGGCTCTAACTCATTTTACCCTTTTTCTCCTCTCCTCTCCTCTTCTTTTTGTGAATTGTTTTCCTCTTTCAGACTGCTTTTCCTCACAAAGCTGAAACTGTTATTGGGGATAGTTCTGTATTCATACCTTCAGGCTTTATGAACCTAAGAGAAAACTTTCCCTACCACCTCAAGTGAGAAAAACACCAGGGAAGGACTCAGTCCCATATGCAATTATTTGTTGGGCATTAAGGAGAAACCAATTGACATCAGCCCCACAAACAGTTATTTGCCCGGCATTGGAGAGACACCTACACTCTGAGGGAAGGAAAAGGGGGCTTTTCTGAGCCAACAAAACTAAAAGAGTTTCCTTAACCTTTTATAAATACTCATGACATCAGAAAACTCCACCTCCAGGTAGAGACATTGTAAAGATCCATGGCATAACTGCTAAGCCCTGCTCTGTCCCTCAGGGCTAAAGAAGTGTCTCAGAGACTTGGCAAAGTTATGCACACAGCACATCTCAAATCATCTATCGTTTCTGTAAAGCCATAATATCAGTCACATTCCATATTAAATTTTTGCAAACCCATTTATTTTACACAGACTAGATGTTTCCATCATATTTCTGTGGCAGACTCTTCCCCGAAGGCAAACAGGAATGGGTCTGAAGGCCACTCTAGAGAACTCTGTTTGCAGCATGCTGTGCTATGCCTCTCTGTTAATTTATGGACAATTTTTGTTGCTGCTATCTTCAGTTTCTCCCTTAGCCTAGTTTTTATCAGCCTAAGCGTCATTTACTTTGTAACTCAAAAGCATGGCCTTCCCTGAGGGGAATGCATCCCAAACCATCCTTCTTATATTGGGGAGCAAATGGTTAACCCTACCCTCCTCCCTTATCCATCCATGCCTCAAACACAAAACTTACTTACTGGTGGCCTCCATGCAGCCTCAGCATACAGTTTGTTTATAATTATAATAACATGCGTCATTTGTATACTTTTATATTTTCACTTATTAATGGATGTTTTAAAATCTTTTATCTCCCCTTCCTACTGTCCTCTTTGAAGGAGGAATTATTGATTCCTGTGTCAGATCTTGAATTTTCTTTTACAGTACAGAATCTGGAGCTAGAGAAAAATTTTAAAAACCACAGGGATGTGAATAGCTGAGCCTGAGATAGAAGAGGTAGGGAAAAAAACATAAGAACCTGCTTGTCTTCTGTTGAGTTAAAAAGAACTATTTTTTAAATAGTGTGAAATAAAGGAAATGAGAGACATGTTGAGGATAAGCTACAATGAATTTAGAGACAAGCATGAGAGGGATTTAGAAAGACGTGTTTAAGATGTTTTTTCTGAGTAGTTTCAATGAGAACTCACTTTGATATTTATAAGGAGATAACAAACTTAATGTAAATTAACTTAAAATCATTTTGGGTTGTCACACTAAAGTTTCTTAAAATACAACTTGATGTCAGAACTAGAGAAAAAATCTTCTTAGTTTGAAGTAATTTGTTTAATTGTTTGGAATTTTTCTTGGCCTTCCTGTTTCTCTCCCCAAATAAAGTGTATGTTTCCGAAAAGCAAAGGTTCAGTGTTTCTCATAGTAACTATTCTCTGCCTTAGATATATTATTCACTTAGTAATCTTTTGTTATAATAAGAGATTGCATTTTGAATTTTTTCATTAGTTACTATTTTTATATCATCATTATTTACTAATTTATAATGAACATTAATTATGTGTCAAGGCCTATGCTAGCATTCAGAAATGACTCATCTCATTTAATCATCACAATCAGTCTAGGCTCATGAAGGGATTGTTGCAATAATTCATGTTAGAGATGACCAGTTTATGAGCTAGTCCATTTGAAATAGGAATAGGAAAATGGGGCAGATAAAAAATATACCTGGAGAGCAAAATCAACAGAACTTTAGTGCATATTACATGTGGACACAGCAGAGAAATAAAGGTGAAGATTACTTGGAAAAAAAGGAAGCATTGAGAATTTATGTCAAGTTACCAAGAGAGGTTGAGGATTCTTCTTCAATGCTCACCTGCTCACCTTAAGTAAGCTGCTGCTGTCTCAACGTAAGATCAGTAAAGGGCTTCTTGAGGGTATATCGAGTTCTTAAGTGACTGATGCTTCTATATAAAGAAGGTGGCAAGAACTTCATGGAACTTCTACCACATGCCATACCTTCCACAATATAAACTATCTCATTTAATCTGCAAAGAGTACTACAAGCCCATTTTTCACAAAAGGCAATGGAGGCTCCACATTGCTGGCCAGAGTGGTATTTTCTGTAGCCGTAAATGTATTTTCTGTAGCCAAAATAAAATAAATGTCCAGTTATATAACTATATAAATGATATATATACATCTAATGGACCATTACAGAACCATTAAAAAAGGCAGCCTTGAAAGCAATTTGTCATATTGAAAATGTTCATGATATAATGTTATAATGATTGAAAAAAATTAGAGTACCCAATAATACGCATGAGATTCCAGTTTTGTAAGAAATATTCACTCAGCAGGAAGAATGAAGCTGAGCTCAAGTAAGGTGCTCCTGTCCTAGAATGTCCATTCGTGAATCACGTGTTCCAAACAAGTAAAACTTACAGGACTATCTACCCTTTCGATATTGCCCCCTGAGACCTGCCATGCTCATATGAATCTTCTTTTTCTAGCTGACATTTCTGAACTCAGAATTTTGTCAGCACCCAAATCATCGGCCATACTCCTCCTGCCCCTATGCTTTGTCCTGCCTAGATTTGTTCTTATGTTTGTCCTTGCCTCACTGTAAACTAGTAGCCTGGCATACGTCTTTGTATGCAGTAGTTTTTACTTTCATGTCTCATATATCTATAGAAGGTTTATACTGGTGTTATCCCATGGGGATATGGAAACCATAAATACACTGTACCTATGTAATGTGAAGTTTTTCAGTATTCACACTAAGATATGTGGATACTTTTACAACAAAACAAATAAGTAAATCTAATTTTAATGATATATTTCATACTATATATCCAAAATATTGTCATTTCAACATATAATTAATATTAAAATGATGAGACATTTAACATCTTTGTAATAAGTTTCAGGTTTTAGTTTGCATATTACACTTAGAGCACATCTCCATTTGGACTAGCTACATTTTAAATGCTCAAGAAGCAGATGTGGCCGATGGCTACTGTATAGGACAGCACAAATCTATATCCCACACTGTTACTTTTCACATTTGTTTTTTAAACTTCTCAACTTTGTACAGTTTAATTTTAGATAAAAGGGTAATCAGCACTCAATCCAAAAGTGAATTGTCAGAAAATTGTTTTCCTTAATGGAAAATTCAGCTATGGAGCCTTGCTAATGGATTAATTGGCAGAGTATAATATATTTGGCAATAGAGCAGTTTTTCCATTTGTTTAAATAAAGATGGAAATTAAAATTACTGATGTCTTTGAGTTACAGCAGGCTGAAACTACAGGAACCTTCACTTCTCTGAATCATGAAAGGCATCAGAACTAAGATTTAGTCAAGAAGAAATGACAACCTCCTAAGCCAATGGCAAGGAGCCAGCAGGGCGAGCTCCCCCTTTCCAGCGATCTCTGCCAATCATTTAGTCATCTGTTTGCACAGTTCTGCAAAATGATTCAATGGGTTTAACTTTGACTACCAGTGATTGTGCAGGCTAGACTCTTTTTACTTTTTCCCTGTTTGAATTGCTTTTGTGTATGGGAACTGTCTATTTAGTCACAGCAATCTAATTACATATAATTATTCTCCTCTATCATGAGTCACCAGTGGGGTTAGTAGGCAACTGGAAATGGAAAGAGGTCAACTAATTTGCATATTTTCCTCTGGGCCAGAAGTACTTGCTCATGATCCCTACTGTAATCATATGTGATATACATCCCCAAATTATCACACATTCAACATATTGATCTTTATTCTCCAGTGAACTTTACATCTATCAGCATCCTTCCTGATACATTATGTAATTTTCTGTCATTTTCAACTTTGGGAGTTGCAATTGGCAGTTATTATCCCATTTTTCAGATGAGAAAAGTGGAACTTAGACACTTTTAAATGGTTTATCCTGCTTTTGTCTCTCACTTTGCCAAACTAAGCTTCACACCACTGCTAGCATGAGCCACGTTATACAAAATTTTACTAAAACATGTCCTGATTAAAATACTCCCTGCTGGTTATGGCCATAATACAGACTCCTTGATGTGACTTGTGAGTCCCTTTGAGATCTAGCCCCTTGTCTCTCTCTTCAGCCTAATTTCTCATCTCTGCACACGTGGAATGGTCCCCATACTGGTCTATAACCATAGCTCTGTTACCATAGTGGTTGTACACAGCTGATGCTCTTTAGGTTTCTGCATTTCATTGTATGAGCATGACGTTTAAAAACATAAAACACAGGCTTATTACAGCATATTGAAGTTCATTAGTGCCTGCAGAAAATGCATTTCTTACTCAGTCTCTCACACACACTCTTTTTTCTTTCCTGCTCTTCACCTCCAGAATCATTTGACTTTCTACTGAACCTTTCTCAGTTTCTGAGTATGAAATAACCAAATTCAATCACTTATCTTGAACAGTTTTGGACCAATATTTGTATGTTAAAAAAACATCATTTTAAGTAATTATGGTTGCCTCCAAGTATTATTATAATAATTACAGTGTTCCTGAGTAGCATGGCACACACCTGTAGGCCCAGTTACTCAGGAGGTTGAGGTGGGAAGATAGCTTGAGCCCAGGAGTTCAAGTTCCAGTCCAGCCTGGGCAGCATAGGGAGACCCTGTCTCTAATAAAATTTTAAAATGATAATGTTCACAATTGTGCTGAGAGTTAGGCACAATTCATGTGTACTGGACCCTGTAAGTCTAGGGTAAGACTCAAGAGTGTGGGTCCTGGTTGTTACATTGTTTAGATTTGAATGTGTGTCTCCATTTTATATGCTTATTGCATCTTCACAACCCCATAAGCATGTGTTATTTTTTAACAAATGAGAATACTGAGGCTTAGAAATGTTAAGTAACTGGCTAAAAATGTACAGCCAGCAAGGAGAAATGGAAGGATTTGTCCCAAATCTTCCTGAATGCAAAGTCCACGTCCTTTGCTGAAGAGATGACAGTGCTTAGACACCTGCTGGTTCAGATTCCTTTATCCTTGTTACTGTCAACTCTTTTGATGCCTCTTTATAGATAAAAGTAAAATGTTGCTGGCTAGAACAACTCATATCGTACTTAGCTAAAAATTATAAGGGATTTTGCAAAGAACATTTCATATGCTGCTAAAGGTTAAATATTTACTCAGTGTCTGAAAGATGATACAGATGCTTCTTTATGAATTTAGCTGTCACATACCTAGGGTTTCTAATTTTCAAAATCAAATATTGATTCATTTTGAGTTTTCTAACAATGGTAGTGTCTTAATAGAATTTTCTAATAATTTTAGACTTCATTGAAATTATATCATTACTGCTGGTTTAAATATTTGTTTTTATATTTCCAGAAACACACAGCACTTCTACAGTTCACAGGCATGTGTAATCCTTTAAATGTCCTTCCTTCTTGCCGTTACAAGTTAGTTATATTCTGATATTGATGTTCCGCATAAAATAAAACTTTGTCTCTCTAACAAGAGAGTTGTTTTAAGAATTTATATAGTAGGGTGACATTAATCGTACCTCAAGGAGAACTTGGCTATGCTTCCATCTCAAATGTGTACAAAAGAGTCAATTTGTTTAAAAATTATTGAGCACTGTACTCTGCTATGGCTAATTATGTGCTAATTACTGTTCTTTTACTTGCTCATTGATTTCGAATCTTCCTTCTTCATGTCAAGGACATGAAAGTGAGTATATTTCATTAATGGCTTTTATCTGTTTTTTAAAACAGATTTTAGAACAAAGTTTTATGCATTATAGCAGGCCAACGTCTACATTTGATAAAGACACACATTCCAGGGGATATATAGACCTAACGGTAATGACTAATTTTGTTGAAATCTTCATGACACAATGCATTAGGAATTTCTGAGGTGATATAAATCAATTCTTTATTATTATTTTAGAAACTGGGTTCACTTTGTCACCCAGGCCTGGAACACCTAGGATCAAGGAATCATCCTGCCTCAGCCTCCTTAGTAGCTGGGACTACAGGTGCATGTTACCATACTAGGCTGATTTTTTAATTTTTTGAGGAGACGGGATCTTACTATCTTATCCAGGCTGGTCTCAAACTCTCAGACTTAAACATTCCTCTTGCCTCAGCCTCCCAATATGCTGGAATTACAGGTGTGAACCACGGCACTCAGCCTAAATATTTTCTTTAAAGATTGTTTTTGACACTGAGGTTCTAAGAAATCAAAAGAAAAAGTTTAGAGGACTGAAAATGCTTGCGTAAATTTTGTAAAAACTATTATGCCAGCATACAACTATATGTTAATTTTATTTTGTTTCATCTTAAAACAACATCGTTTATTGGGATAAGAGTCCATTTTCATTGATGAGAGGACTTAGACTTAGTATTTACATATGTTGAGTTGGAGGAAAAACTTTATGCAGAGAAGACAACAGGCATAAAGGTCCAAAATTCAAAGGCACATAGCAAGTTGGAAGAAGTGAAGGGAAGGTCTTAGCTGAGGCTCTGGATGCAGGCAGGGCGGGCACATGCAGAGTCTCTAGGAAAATGCTAAGGCTTTGGTGCTTCAACCATTGTGTATTGGAAAAATCACTCTCACTACAATGGGAGAATACATTTAACACGGTAAGAAAAACTAGCAAAGGCACATAATAATAACTCGAACTAGAGTATCAGAAAAACTAAGGTATTGTTAAGTATCAGTGGAACATAGGTAATTTTGAGACAGATTTTACAAACAAACTGAGAAGATTTGTTTATTGGTTGGATGAGTAAGACCAAGATTGTGGGAGAGAGAGGAGTTGAGGATGATTATCAGTTGTTAAATTTTCAAAATTGTGTCAAAGGTCGATTTTTTTTTTTCTTCCCCTTTCTAATAGAGAGCTCTGGAAAAGAAAAAAAAAATTAAAATCAAAAGAAGTGTCATAGATTAGCTTGACCAAGAAATCATCTCTGCGGCTGAGATTTGCTTGCAGGAAGTTTTCTGGGAAGTCTCCCAAGAAATCGCGTTTGTAAAGTGAGGAAAAGGAAAGAGAAGGTGGACAGTGTTGGAGTTGCAACAGAGGCCTCAGCCAATCCCACCGGGGAGTCTGAGACTGGAACAGATTTTCACAAATGTCCCATATTGAAGTAAAGGAAGCATAGTGGCCTATCACTGATAGGAGATTCCCCTGGAGAAGAGTCTGTCTTCATATGAGTCAGTTTCCATCAGTCACCAGCCATTCTTGGGGAGGGAGGCAACTGCGACCTTTCAGTAGGTGACATTCCTGGCAGCTAAGACAATGAATGAATTAATCCTTCAGGGGGTATAGGCAACATACAACAACATCTACTAAGTTCTACCCTTGGCACGATCAGATTAATCAGAAACAGTGTCTCTGACATTTTGATGGGACCTTTCCTGGAGAAATTTCAAGAGATAGATTATTAAGACCAACTGTAGCCTCTGTGGCTAGAACTGGTTTGGGGTCTACAGCTGATACTCTGAATCCTTCTCCAGTGTTTGACCATTGGACATTTAGATTTCCATTACATTTTTTAGCACCTCTGCTGGGCTGAATGACTTACCTGTTGCGTGAATCCAAATCCTCCCACTGTGGTTTCAGAGCCCAGATCACCATGAGCTTCTCAGGTCACAGCCACTTGTCAATGTACCATAAAAATGGAATAGGACAGTACGAGAACTGCTACATGGATACTCTGAGTGATCTTCCCTGTCCTCCTTATGTGACATGTATCTAAACATTTCTTCCCTGTCCCCATTGTGTAACAGCAACCCTGCATCCTTCTCATGCTTGGGGTTAGTGGTCCTTCCAAGACAGATGACTCCTTTGTCTTCTGTTCTCTCAGCACAAGGGATTGGAAAATAGCTAAACCTTAAAGTTTGCTGTGTCTTCTGATAGACGCTTCCCTCTCTTTAAACTGTAACACCTCTTTTTCTGTTCTCCAGCTGGAAGAGGTAAGAGCATCATTTTATACTGCCACAAAGGCTGTGACTTTCAAACTTCATCTTAAATTGTCCTTAGACAATCAATAACTTGGTTTTATAAAATTTAGCAATGCTGCTTCCAAAACATTACTTAGGTCATTAAAAAGCATCAGAGCCAAGCAGTTTACACAAAGCTACCTGGAAATGATATATTTGCCAAAACTGCATATAGGTGAAACTGGAAATTTATGAAAAAATGTTTTGCTCATCTTGATGGCATAAAAAGTGATTTATATTTTACAGTTGAGATCTTTGGCAAAGTGCTTTCATTGTTCCAACCCATTAATGACAGGAAGTAGATCCCATGGGATAAAATTGCAAATGTATTTTTAGCACAAGGAAAAAACATGTTGAAGATTGACCAAGGCTTGAAATTAGGATGACATGGAGATTTTTTTCATATGACCTGAGAACACATAATATACCTGTCTCCTCTCAAGGAAGGGTTACAGGCAGCAGGTTTAATTATGGAGGCTTTATGTCTGATGAACTTCAACTCAGAGGGTTTTTTGTTTGTTTGTTGTTTGTTCGTTTTTTGCTTGAAACTACGATAAACCTCTTTTCTGGATATCTTCTCCCTTTCCCTCTCTCTCTCTCTCTCTCTCAGGGTTGATTAAAAATGATTATCATCAGTTATATAATTATTATTTCCTCTTCCCCTCTGTCTCCCTTTCTCTCTCTTTCTCTCTCTCTCTCTCTCTGTCATAAACACTCAGGCACATTTAAGGTAGACATGACCTAACTATTAGTAAATATAAGACCAGACCCTTATATTTCAGATTTGTACACTTTACATGGCTTTTACTTGTCATTGTGTAAAATGAAACTAAGATCTTACTCATTGTGTTTTTAAAGCCATGCTGTGTAGCATGATCCACTTTTTGCCAAACCTTCATCGCTAAAGGATTAATGATCCATTGTTATGTAAATGTTGATCGATCCCTTAAAATGAAAATCAGGAGCCTCCAGTTCACAATGACCTGGTGACCTCTGCATCCCTGCACCTTGTAGTCTTATATCTCTACCAGGGCCTCTGTCATTCATTTCTCAACTTACTCTAAATTGTGGGATCTTGGCCCAGGCATTTGACTTCCCTGAATAGCAGATTTCTCAACTCTGAAAATAAAGAGGTCAAACCTTCCTACATGAACTGCTGTTAAATACTAATGAGATAATGAAGTCTCTTTTTCCGTGTTTGGGCCTCTTTCTTCCATGACTCTCACTTTCTGGGATAAATGGACAGACATTTTTAATCTTAGAGAGTATTCTTTCCATCTGGAGTCAGTTTAAGACAGTGGTGAGGAAGCTGAAGAGAGCAAACAAAGAACAGGGACAGGCCAACAAGTGAGCCCAGATACTGAAAAATGAATCTAAGAACATTAACTACAGTACTTCTCAAAAAGTCAGCAGATTTACCTTAAGTGATATCTATACCTTGAGATTCCTCAGTTTCACCCAAGATTCATTAAATCAAAACCAATGGAGTTCTATTTACAAGCATCTCCTTGCTTCTGAAGCTCAGAAAATATTGATAATCACTAGCCTAGTTTGTGCCTACAACTGTGGGGGGGTGGTTTGAAGGGGTTAGAGATAAGAAAACAATTCTGTCTCTAGTTTTAATAAATTTTTTAATTTGGAAGGAGTCATTGATCATTCTTGTTCATCCCCACACCCTTGACTCCCCCATCCAGAGCTACACTGGGGTGTCATGAACCGAACCAGCCACACCTCTTTTGCAGTCTGTGCCTGTGCTACACAGGCATGTGCTCCTTAAACCACTTCAAACAGATTGGGTGTATCTTATAAATAAATGCATCAGAAAAGCAACTACAACCTTGCGTGCTCTAAAAGGAGCCTCAGACTAAAGGCTCTGTGTGTGTTCTAAAAGGAGCTTCAGATCATTCAGATCCACGGGCATCAGGAGATTCGAAAATAAGGAGCTATCCCTGCAAAAAGCCTCTGGGATATCACCAGCTCAGCAAAACAGGTATAAAATGAAAGCTTTCTCGTTGTGGATACTATAATCTAATTAGTTCCAAGCCAATAGCAAGACTGAAGTACCTTATTAATAATTCCCACTTTTATATGTTCTCTGACACCTACAAGATGTGTGTTTCTCTTTCACTCCAGGAGTTTATGCTGACCAGCACTGCGTTACTGATTTTTATTTTTCCATTGAATAATAATCATGTGATAAAGGAGCCCATGAATGTGCTCTAAACCCTTTTAAGCCAGGCATAAAACCATTTTTTCAGAACAAGAAAGGGATAGAAAACTTCTCCTTTCTTGATGACTGTAATATTAAACAGAGCAGCTAGGGATCTAGAGCAGTGGCCCCCAACCTTTTTGGCACCACAGGAACCAGTTTCATGGATAAACACCCCAGATCACCAGGCATTAGTTAGATTCTCATCAGGAGCACATACCCCCGATCCCTCACATGTACAGTTCACAAGAGTATGCACTCCTATGAGAATCTCATGCCACCACTGATCTGAGAGGAGCTCAGGTGGTCATTCTCACTCACCTGCCGCTCAGCAATTGCTGTGCAGCCAGTTTTAACAGGCCAGGGACCAGGACTGGTTTGTGGCTCAGGGATTGGGAACCCATGATCTAGAGGACTCCTAAATTGCTCATCTGGGCTAGTTTCTCTTTCAAACTGTATGCCCTTCCACAGATAATATTTCCAACACAAGTACACACAAACACACACAGGTCTATGCCCTTACCTGTGTAAAAGCTGACAAATTATAGTAGAGAAGCAAAAGTTGTTACTGAACTGATTCCTGTTTCTACAAAACAATAAACTTTACTTTTATTCCTTATCAGCCTATTCTCTTTATTTTTACTAGAAAAAAATGTCAAACATTTAAACAATCTATTTTTCTTTTCTTTTTTTTTTTTTTTTAGACAGAGTCTAGCTCTGTCACCCAGGCTGGAGTACAGTGGTGTGATATTGG
>NW_016808764.1:4234031-4270640 GCF_001698545.2 Rhinopithecus bieti
TTTTCTTTTCTTTTTTTTTTTTTTTGAGACAGAGTCTAGCTCTGTCACCAGGCTGGAGTGCAGCGGCGTGATCTCGGCTCACTGCAACCTCCGCCTCCCGGGTTCAAGCGATTCTCCTGCCCCAGCCTTCCGAGTAACTGGGATTACAGGGATGCACCACCATACCTGGCTAATTTTGTAGTTTTAGTAGAGGCGGGGTTTCACCATGTTGGCCAGGATGGTCTGGATCTCCTGACCTCACGATCCGCCCACCTCAGCCTCCCAAAGTGCTGGGATTACAGGCATGAACCACTGCCCATGGCCTAAACAATCTTTTTTTTTTTTTTCCCACATTCACATTTGCTTCTTCCTGTGTGTTTGTGCCTGTTTCTTGCTCTACTTCTGTTTCTTGCTCTACTTCTGTTCCGCTCTACTTCAGCCTCTCAACCTCTTTGTTTCTGGGAAATAATCTGTCTGTCCTCTGTCTCTGATAGACACTTGTTAGAGAATTTAACTACCTCTTTCCTTATTCACCACCACCACCATTTATCTCACCAAAGAATATTATGTGGTTTGTGTATGAAAGATAATTGTGCTACTTTTAGACTTATTTCATATTCTATATCAAATTTAGCCTCTTTGTTCTAGACCTATTTTTTAAAGAATCACTAATATAGATTTTATAAAAGTCATAACTTATATTACAAATACTTGTGTTCATGTGTGTCTGTGTGTGTGTGTGTGTGAGTCTGCTACAAAAAGCAAAAGTTTTCCACACCGCCTCTTCCCACATACAGTCTCACCCTTAAATGCAAGCACTATTAATCATTTCTGATTCTTATACCTTGGTGCGACTCATAATTCTGTATAATATGCTTCTATCTTCATACATTGATTTATCTACTCAGGAGCTGTCTTTATTTTACATATTTCCCTCCCTGCTAACCATCTCTTTTTCTATCTTGATACTGAATCCAAAGTCAGAAACTTAATGAAAAGGAAATTAAAATCCACTGTCTCTCCCACTCCAGTGCCCTGGTCACCTTTTAGATTAATGTGCACCCAAAGATAACACTGCTCCAAAGCCAAAGGTCATCAAGTGGTCTCAGGGATGGGGGCCAATGCAAAGGTAGAGTTCCATGGGTCACTGTTCTTATTCAGTTATTTTCTTGCAGTATAAGACAGGGAAAAGCACTCAGAATCCCCTGCATGACCAGCAATCTCAGCCAAAATTAAATGATCTTTGAGATGCTATGAAAATTGGTTTGACAATAACATGTCTTTCCTTTTTCCTACCCACTGCCTGCATCAACACATACAATCAGATTTGGAATTTTACAACTGTCAGAATAAATGAGGTGCAGCATAAATCCCATTGTTTTATCCTACTACACATGGGTTTGGTTTTCTAACCCAATTATTCAAAAATATAGCATTGTTACCTTGCCTCCTTAGAGCAGTGGATAAGGCTTTACTATAAATCAATGTACAAATTTCATCTGGAATCAGCCTGTGGTTAGTTGGAGACTCTAGGAATAAAGAGAGATTTGGTATAAGAAACAGTGAAAGGACTGTTTGGATTGCACAGAGAAAGGCTCAGGAGAGAAGGTAACAGAATAATGCACATGAATGACAGCATGGAAAAACCAGAAAATACTCTGTCAACAGAAGAGACCTAATGGGAAGGAAACTGCTTCTAATTTTGGTGTAAACAAAATCTTGCACTAAGCATGAAATTTAATCTGTAAGACTCCTACCCAGAGGATTATTTAGCAAAGATAACTTCATCAGATATTAAGAAGAAGAATGAAAGTAGAAGGAGACCAAGGAGAAAGAGGAGGAAGAAGACAGCAACAATGACAACTTAAAGAAAAACTGAGAAGTGTCTGTTCATATTCTTTGCCCACTTTTTGATGGGGTTGTTTGCTTTTTTCTTGGAAGTTTGTTTGAGTTCTTTGTAGATTCTGGATATTAGCCCTTTGTCAGATGAGTAGATTGCAGTGTGGTGATTCCTCAAGGATCTAGAACTAGAAATACCATTTGACCCAGCCATCCCATTACTGGATATATAGCCAAAGGATTATAAATCATGCTGCTATAAAGACACATGCACACATATGTCCATTGCAGCACTATTCAGAATAGCAAAGTCTTGGAACCAACCCAAATGTCCATCAATGATAGACTGGATTAAGAAAATGTGGTATTATACACCATGGAATACTATGCAGCCATAAAAGGATGAGTTCATGTCCTTTGTACAGACAAGGATGAAGCTGGAAACCATTCTCAGCAAATTATCGCAAGGACAAAAAACCAAACATTGCATGTTCTCACTCATAGGTGGGAATTGAACAATGAGAACACTAGGACACAGGAAGGGGANCACATATGTCCATTGCAGCACTATTCAGAATAGCAAAGTCTTGGAACCAACCCAAATGTCCATCAATGATAGACTGGATTAAGAAAATGTGGTATTATACACCATGGAATACTATGCAGCCATAAAAAGGATGAGTTCATGTCCTTTGTACAGACAAGGATGAAGCTGGAAACCATTCTCAGCAAATTATCGCAAGGACAAAAAACCAAACATTGCATGTTCTCACTCATAGGTGGGAATTGAACAATGAGAACACTAGGACACAGGAAGGGGAACATCACACACCAGGGTCTGTCGTGGGGTGGGGGGAGGGATGGCATTAGGAGATATACCTAATGTAAATGACGAGTTAATGGGTGCAGCACACCAACATGGCACATCTATACATATGTAACAAACCTGCACGTTGTGCACATGTATCCTAGAACTTAAAAGTATATTTTAAATAAAGAAGAACGGAGTAGTAAATTAGCATTTTCCTGTTTATAAAGTACCATCATAACATTGTCTTTCTTTCCCTCAAATATTTGGCAAGTTGTCAATAGACCACGATTGCAGACTTCAAAATAGAAGGCACATAAAGTGATCCAGTTGGCCATCCCTATTCACGAGTTCCACATTCATGGATTCAATCAACCTTAGATTCAAAATATTCAGAAAAAAAAAAAGCAAAAGTAATACAACAACAAAAATACAAATAAAAACAGTGTACAATTATTTACATAACATTTGTATTAAGTATTATAACTAATCTAGAATTGATTTAAAGTATATAGGAGAACGTGTATAGGTTATACACAAATACTATGCCATTTTGTATACGGAACTTGAGCACGTCCGATTTTGTTATTTATGGGGATTCCTAGAGTCAGTTCCCCACTGATACCAAGGAATGACTATACTCTCTCTCTCTTTTTTTTTTTTTCCTCCAGGCGTGTGGGCATTTTCAGCTTTCCAAAATACCTTGATATTTGTTCAATAATTTAAGTCTTGATATAACTACATGATATAGTTGGGTAGGAGGTTTATATGAGAAAAAAGATACCCACAGAATGGAAATGACTTGTACTGAGCCTAGACTTGATTTTCTTTAAGTCTAAGCCTTCTTTACTGGTTGTCAATATTCAAAATATGTAGCTACAATAAACAAGTTTCCTTCAGGCTTATTAATGTACACCATCTCATTGAAAATGTCTAGCATGAAGGTTCAGCTTCCACTTTGGCCCAACTGACACTTTTTGGAAACCTAATTTGGCTTAGTAATAAGTCATAAGTTATAAAATCAATCAGAGCTGGATCAAGTCTACCCTAACACTCATGAATTATGTTAGAAAAATTATTTTAACCTCTCTAGGCTTAATTTCTTCAAATGTAATATTGTGAAATAGGAAAGCCTAGCTGTGAACAGAATGGAATTTTTTGTCTGCCCTCTTTAATATTTCTCCAGATGATTTGGACATAGCCAACAATAAATTAGGTTAACCATGGAAACCAGAATCGGCCAGTCAGAAAACTTCTTCCATCAAACTACCTATGGAATTAAAAAATGGACATGTGACTCCAGGCAAGTTAATTAATTTTATTTTTAGATACTTCTAGGCTAGAGCAAGAAGGAGTACATATGTCTTATAGCTGTAGCTCTCTATTATCCCTGCCACATAGAGGAGTCATATTTTTGAAAGAAGAGAATGAGGGCAGATCAAAAAGGAGAGAGAGAGAGAGCAAGAGTGAGACAAGTGTTCTGAGTATAATAGCTTGAATACTGCCTTCCCAGTATCTTGATCTCTCATTATTTACTGACTACTCTCTATCTCTTTTTCTCTGTTAACCTACATTGAGTTGGAATTTCCTTATTGAAATTGGAAGAGTCCTGATTAATATAACTCATAAATTCTCAGGGTTACAATGACAATTGCACAAATCAATACACGTAAAGTTTTAGTACATTGCCCTGCACACAGTAGTCAAGCAATAAATGTTTGCTTTGATGAAAGTCATAATGATGATGATGAACATGATGATGACACCTTCTCTTTCTTTTTTTATTCTTAGTAGAGTTTTTACTGTTGAACATCATGGAGTTTTTGCTCACTGAATTCTGGCTAAATTTTGTGCTTCTTTTCTCTGGAAGACACAGAGTTAAAGAATTAGGACTGGAAGAGACTGTTGAATGACATGAACTCAAAAAAAAAAAAAAAGAATTGTTTTCTGTTGTCAGAGCTAACCACCCTCCACTTTATACCACTTCTATTTTCATTCATTTTTATCATTGTTAACTCAGATGGAAACCTCGACTGAGGCTCAGACTTGAAAACGTAGTTCAGTTTCTGCTCAATGTGTTCCTATTTGAGAAACAAATGCATTTGTTAACTTGTGGACACTGTGACTGTGTGGTGCTGATTGCAACTAACTGGCTGTCACTTAGGTGACTTTAAAGTCCTGGACCACACCATTCACTCTCAAGTATGCTTTATGACTGTTTTGAGAAAGGAGACTCCAAAGGTAGTTCAGGGTAGAGGATATTTGATGATTTTTTTTAAGTCATACAGTTAGTTACTCTACATCTTACAATAATGTAGGGATTAGAAAAACTGTATTAGAAGGGTCTGAAACAATTTTGAAGAAATCTGTAATAATTGTTGTAGGCTTACTGCTCATGATTACTAATTATCATCATTGTCTTCATCTTTGTCCACATTACCAATGGTAATACTGTACTTAATTCCTGAACCCTAGATTTGGAGCATGTAAGTGCATTTTCATTACATATCCAGGAACTTATTCTAAACAATTTTTAGATCATGACTTTAAGCAAAGTAGAAATCCTACTGAAATCAAAGAAAAAAATCAGCTTTGTGAATGGTATAGTGGACAGATTCTTAACTGTGCATTTTCATTAACTATGCAGAAACTTTCTAAACAATTTTTAGATCATGACTTTAAGCAAAGTAGAAATCCTACTGAAATTAAAGAAAAATCAGCTTTGTGAATGAAATAATGGACAAATTCTTAGCTGTTATTTCTTCATTGTGGACTTTAGGTGTAGTTTGGACCATAGATTTAGTGGTTGCTCTGGAGAATACATTTAAAAAATCAAAATGAAACTTTGAAACAGAAGTTAATTTTAAACATTTCCATAGCTATTTCCATAGCTCAAAGAGTGTCAAAAGAAAAATAAAATGGGATTAGGAACCAAATTAGTGCTTTAATGTAGGTGCACATTACCCAAACTTTTTGACTTGTAAATATCTTCTATATTCATGGAAAACTGTGTTACACAGGCATCAACATCCATTTCTTGTCTTTTTGGGCCAATAGTTATCATGTGTTCCTTAGTATCCTTTCCATTGGATATGACCATGGGACTAAGTTCCGGTCAATGGCAAGCAGACAAAGTGATGCAGTCCACTTCCATGACTTCACTCCCTCCTTGCTCTTTCTGTTGGACAAGTGTAGAGAATGCGGCAGAGGATCATAAAGGAGGGTACAACCTGATAAAGGAAGACATCTTAGTCTCTGGGCTCTGGAAAGGCATATAACAATGAGAAACATGGTCACTGGGGCTTACGAGTTATGAATGCATTTTTATTAGGTTAAAACAGAATGATTTAGGGATATGTTTACTATAGTAGGTGAGGATATTTATTCCAAATAACACAACAGTAATATGTAAGCCCTAAACCCCTTAAAATTACATGTATTTTGCATTTTGAATATTAGCTGAAAAAATATATATTGAGTTCATCATTAAACATATACCCCAAATCACATTTAAAATACAATACATAATATTTGTTACATTGAAGCACAGGTTTTGTGTTACTGTCATTTAACAGATAATGTCTGCTTTTTAGTTAATCTTGATTAAGTATATGATAATTTGCTAATACATATATGTAAATTATATTTTATTTTATTTTGTCTCTGAAGGAGTCTGTGTGAAGCTGTCTGGGCTTGAATTACTGACTAGCTGCATATAGTTGGATGACATACATAACCTTTTTAGGGCTCAATATATCCATCCATAAAATAGGAATAATGATACTTCATAATGTGTATATTTATTCGTGAAATGAGACCTTATAGTACATGCTTCATGGGTTGTATAGAATTATTAATTGATATATATAAAATGTTTAGTCATCATTTATAATATCCCAAAAGCCATATTACACACCTTGAAATCTAGATTCTGTGGGACAAGCTGATCATTTTCAAGTCAGTAATAAAATAAAGCTTGTAGAAACTTAAAGAGTTAGATGGCAGTTTCAGAGAACAACTCTGCCTTTCCGAATTCCAACCCTCAACTCAGCAGCCAGATCAATATTTGTAAATTGTAAATCTGATTATATTACCCTCCCCCCCAGCAACACCCACCCCACTTATTGCCATGCTAAATATTTCAGTGACTTCCTGCTACTTTTACAATGAAATTCTCAACTTGGATTGCAAAGCCTTGTGTGGTCTTGCCTCTGCCAATGACTTCATGCTCATTTTCTCCATATTCTAGACTCTCTGTCTTCTAAATATTTTTTTCTTTCTCTTTGGTCCCTGAAGTGCACTAGGTTTTATCAAATCTTGACTTAATTATGACTTTCTTAGCAAAGAGTTCCTTGACTTCTCAGACTAGGTCAGATCTTCTGGCTATCCACATCCATTGCAGTGGATAATCCTTCTTCATAGCGCCTGTCGCAGTTCATAATTGCACATCTGTTCATAGACTCTGATGAACTGCTCAGATCCTCCTTCAGGACTAAAGTTACTCCCTGACATCCCTCAAATATCAGCCATATTTGTATATACTTGGACTGAAGAGAACCACTTTACTAACTGGTACAGCCTGCACCTAATAACTGGGATAGAAAATCCAGACTACGTGGCCCATCTTAGAAAAACTCTGAAGGCCATCTCAGACCAGACTTCTTCATAAGGATGACTGAGGTCTTGTTGATACTAAACAATCTTTGTTGATAATTGATATGGTTTTGCTGTGTCCCCACCCAAAATCTGATCTTGAATTGTAATCCCCATAACCCACCCCTGTCAAGGGAGAGACCAGGTGGAAGTAATTGAATCATGGGGGCAGTTTCCCACATGCTGTTCTCATGGTAGTGAGTGAGTTCTCACAAGATCTGATTTTTTATAAGTGTTTGTATTTCCTCCTGCATTCATTCTCCCTTCTGCCACCTTGTGAAGGAAAGTACTTTGCTTCTCCTTGCCTTCCACCATGATTGTAAGTTTCCTGAGGCCTCCCCAGCCATGCAGAACTGTGAGTTAATTAAACCTCTTTCCTTTATAAATCACCCAGTCTCAGGCAGTTCTTTATACCAGTGCGAGATTGGACTAATACAATAACACAATCCTGCTTCTTGTTCAAGCTGCTTCCTGTCCTTCATTCCTTCCTACAAGTGGTGGTCACAAGACAAATCTGCAAACTAACCTCCATCTCAGAGTCTGCTTATTTTGGAACCCAAAATATAACAATTTTCTTGGGTTTGTTGACTGATGTTCATCTCCCCCATTGTCACCTTCACAAGAGCAAGGGTCATATGTGGGATTTTTCAACCTTTATATCTTCAATATTAAGCCCAGATTTTGACATATCCCTAAACAACATTGCATGAATTAATGCCATCTACCATCTTCATTTTACAATTGAGTTAAGACATAGAAAATTGACATCCCCAAAGAGACACAGCTGACCAGCCTTTTTCTTTCCTCTTTTCTCCTACTAGCCTGTCATTTATTCTGTTCTTCTCAGGGACCCAAGAGCTTATATGCCCCTATCATTGGAAAAGAGAAAATGCTTATTCCTCGTAAAAGGTGGTTTTACTCTTGGGGGAAGAAATCACTAAGTTCAAGGTAATCTGTGGTGAATCGCTGGAACTCTGGAAGTATCAATGTTAATTACACATTCCCCCTGATCTATGGATCATTCCCAGACAGCCCGAGTTCAAAAATCCATCACTCTGATCTTGGTAAAAGGAACTTAACTGACACTATCATCATTCAATATTCTCTATTCACCAGCATAAGTAAGTAACAGGAAAATCCTCTAATGAACTACAGGACTGTCAGGGATCATTCACTCTCCATATAACTTAGGTTACTTTCTAAACTGTAGAAGTCTTTCATAAGAGGTACATTATTCTGGCCGGGCACAGGGGCTCACACATGTAATCCCAGCACTTTGGGAGGCTGAGGTGGGTGGGTCACCTGAGGTTAGGAGTGTGAGACCAGCCTGACCAACGTGGAGAAACGCTGTCTGTACTAAAAATATAGAATAAGCTGGACATGGTGGCGCATGCCTGTAATCGCAGCTACTCGGGAGGCTGAGGCAGGAGAATCACTTGAACCTCAGAGGTGGAGGTTGCGGTGAGCCGAGATTGCACCATTGCACTCTAGCTTGGCCATCAAGAGTTAAATTCCATCTCAGAAAACAAAAAAAGGTGCATGATTCTGTTTCCGAATTTGAAAAGTGACAGTTGATTTGTTCTTTTTTGTTAGTCCTTTCTTCTCCACTGTTCAATGCAGAGGTGACAGTGACAGTAGAGTTTGCTTCTTTTAAACTTGAAGTCCAGAATTAGGCACCAAAACAAATAAATATTTTCACTTTATCTAAAAGGGAGATGTTCCGAGACCTCAGTGGATAGTACCAAATCCTATATATATATACTATGTTTTTGCCTATACATATATAGTTATTATAGAATTTAACTTATAAATTAGGCATAGTAAAAAGATTAATAACCAATAAAATAGAACTCTTATAACAATTACTGTAATGAAAGTCATATGAATACAGCCTCTCTCTTTCAAAATCTGTTATTGTACTGTACTTGCCCTTCTTATGCTGATGATGTCACAAAATGCCTATGCTTGGATTTATCCTGTGCCCTGCAGAGTTGCCACCTAGGACAGATTTGCTCTTACTGCATATCTTAGCAACCTCAGTATATGACTTTTTTCTTTTCTTATTAAGTCAAAAACTTTCACCTTTTCACTTAGAGGAAGCACTTTGTGGCTTCTTTTGGCATATCTGAATTGCCACCATCATCACTAGTCTTGTGCTTTGAGGACATTTTAAGTAAAATAAGGGCTACTAGAATACAAGCATTTTTCTTCACATAACTGAAACTTCTCACAGTGTATTGATTCCAAAACATTTACACTTCTAATATGGCAGATGCTTTCCCATAGCCCAAAATAGAAACTGCTGAACAAGGCAAGGGGTAAGCTCAAAATTTGTACATAATAATCTCTACCATTTTAAAATTTAATTTAGTCAACGCAGTCAGAGGCCTACACATATTTGGTTGAATACAGAAACACTTCTTACTCATGAACTGAAAAGATCACCTTGTAGAAAAGCATATTTTTGAAGTTATCTTTGGGAAATATGAGTTGACACAGTCTATTCTCAGGCTAAACTAATTCATATTCCTTTTGCATGTAAAATATACTCACCTGGATAAAGATATTCAAAGCCTTGTCCCACTAGGGTGTAAGCTCCATGTCTAAAACCTCATTATCAAAATCCGGCAAAATATGTCTATGAGGCCCTTTGAATATATGCCCTCAGGTATAGCATATTGAGTAGTTTCTCTCACTCTGAAAACCTATGAGCTAAAGAGACTTGTTACCTGCCCTATCATCATTTTTTCATGTCTTAAAAACCTGTCAACTACAAATTCAATATTCAATGAAAATATCTTTAAGAATAAGTGGAAATAAAGACATTCTGAGATGGCAGTAAAGTAATGGATTTTGTCACTGCAGAAAAAGTCTAAAAGAATGGCTAAAGAAACCTCAAAACACAATGAGAATGAAGGCTCAAAAATTTAGAAAGAAAAAAAAGATGAAAATAGGTGTAAATATAATAGAATATTCATTTCCTAGTGATTTTCTTAAGTCATATTTTATGGCTAAAGAAAATGTTGTAATATTTGATGAGGTATTTGATGTATGTGAAGGAAATACTTATGACAATTACATTTTAAAAGTTGGGACAGTCAAGTCATTAAATGAAAGAGGGGTTACCCCTTCATGATAAAAACTGTCAATAAACTAGGTATTGATGGAATGTATCTCAAAATAATAAGAGCTATTAATGACAAACCCACAGCCAATATCATACTGAATGGTGAAAATACTGGAAGCATTCCCTTTAAAATCTGGCACAAGACAAGGATGCCCTCTCTCACCACTCCTATTCAACATAGTATTGGAAGTTCTGGTCAGGGCCATCAGGCAAGAAAGAAATAAACGGTATTCAAATAGGAAGGGAGGAAGTCACATTGTCTATTTGCAGATGACAAGATTGTATATTTAGAAAACCCCATCTTCTCAGCCCCAAATCTCTTTAAGCTGATAAGCAACTTCAGCACAGTCTTGGGATACAAAATCAATGTGCAAACATCACAAGCATCCCTATACACCAATAACAGACAAACAGCCAATTCATGAGTGAACTCTCATTCACAATTGCTGCAAAGAGAATAAAATACCTAGGAATACAACTTACAAGGGAGTGAAGGACCTCTTCAAGGACTAATATAAACCACAGCTCAAGGAAATAAGAGAGGACACAAATAAATGGGATAAAAAACATTCCATGCTCATGTATAGGAAGAACCAACATTGTGAAAATGGCCATACTGCCAAAAGTAATTTATAGATTCAATGCTACCCCCACCAAGCTACCATTGACTATCTCAACAGAATTAGAAAAAAAAAAAAACTACTTTAAATTTCATATGGAACCAAAAAAGAGCCTGCATAGCCAAGACAATCCTGGGCAAGAAGAACAAAGCTGTAGGCATCATGCTACCTGACTTAAACTATACTACTATACTACAAGGCTACAGTAACCGAAACAGCATGGTACTGGTACCAAAACAGAGATATAGATGAATGGAACACAATGGAGGCCTCAGAAATAACACCACACATCTACCATCATCTGATCTTTAACAAACCTGACACACNAGAAAACCTAGGCAATACCATTCAGGACATAGGCTTGGACAAAGACTTCAAGACTAAAACACCAAAAGCAATGGCAACAAAAGCCAAAATTGACAAATGCTATCTAATTAAACTGAAGTGCTTCTGCACAGCAAAGGAAACTATCATCAGTGTGAACAGGTAACCTACAGAATGGGAGAAAATTTTTGAAATCTATCCATCTGACAAAGGCCTAATATCCAGAATCTACGAAGAATTTAAATTTACAAGAAAAAACAGTCCCATCAAAAAGTGGACAAAGGATATGAACAGACACTTCTCAAAAGAAGACATTTATTCAGCCAGCAAATATGAAAAAAAGCTCATCACTGGGCATTACAAAAATGCAAATCAAAACCACAGTGAGATAACATCTCATGCCAGTTAGAATGGTGATCATTAAAAAGTCAGGAAGCAACAGATGCTGGAGAGGATGTGGAGAAATAGAAACACTTTTACACTGTTGGAGTATAAATTAGTTCAACCATTGTGGAAGACAGTGTGGTGATTCCTCAAGTATCTAGAACTAGAAATACCATTTGACCCAGCAATCCCATTACTGGGTATATACCCAAAGGATTAGAAATCATGCTACTACAAAGACACATCCACACGTATGTTTATTGCGGCACTATTCACAATAGCAAAGACTTGGAACCAGCCCCAATGCCCATCAATGATAGACTGGATAAAGAAAATGAGGCACATATACACCATGGAATACTATGCAGCCATAAAAAAGGATGAGTTCATGTCCTTTGCAGGGACATGGATGAAACTGGAAACCATCATTCTCAGCCAACTAACACTAGAACATAAAATCAAACACCCCATGTTCTCACTTATCAGTGGGAATTGAACAATGAGAACCCATGGACCCAGGGAGGGGGACATCATACCCCGGGGCCTGTAGTGGGGATGGAGGGTTAGGGGAGGGATAGCATTAGGAGAAATACCTAATGTAGATGGCGAGTTGATGGGTGCAGCAAACCACCATGGAACGTGTATACCTATGTAACATTCACATCCTGCACATGTACCCCAGAACTTAAAGTGTAATAAATAAAAATAAAAAAGAGGGGTTACAACACTTCAATGGTAACAGTAGACTGTGGACAGTGTCATACCTGGATCAACCATTAAGGAAACTATACAAATTTGTATGCTTGAAATACCATCAAAAAACTAAAATGAAGATCTAAAATCAACATAAGTAACCAAAGAGAAAGAAAGAAACAGAGGCAAAGGAATGAGAAACAGAGCAAACAAATGTAAAACAATAAAATGGAAGACTTAACAACTTAAACCTAATATATCTGTCTTCTTCTTTTTTAAAATTTCAACTTTCATTTAGTTAGAAGAATACATGTATAAGTTTATTAGATGGGTATATTGCAGCTAGGCAGTGAGCACAGTGCCCAATAGGTAGTTTTTCAACCCATTCCCTCCTCCTTCCCCACTCTATCGGTCCACATTGTCTATTGTTCCCATGTTTATGTCCATGTGTGCTGGATATTTAGCTCCCATGTATAAATGTGAATCTGTGGTGTTTTCTTTTCTATTCTTGCATTTGTTCACTAGGATTATAGCCTCCATCTCCATCTATGTTGCTGTAAAATACATGATTTCATTCTTTATTATGACTGTGCAATATTTCATAGTGTAATTATACCACATTTTCTTTATCCAATCAACCACTGATGGACTAGATTGAATCCATGTTCTTGCTGTTATGAATAGTATGACAATGAACATGAGTACATGTGTCTTTTTTGTGTAATGATCTATTTTCCCTTGGGTAATAGCAATGGGATTGCTGGGTCAAAGGGTAGCTCTGTATTAAGTTCTTTGAGAAGTCTCCAAACTGCTGTCTACAGTGGTTGAACTAATTTTCATTACCACCAATAGTCTATAAGCATTCCCTTTCCTCTACAGCCTGACCAGTATCTGCTGTTTTTTTGTCTTTATAATAATAGCCCTTCTGACTGTTATGAGATGGCATCTCATTGTTGTTTTGATTTTCATTTCTCTGATGATTAGTGATGTTGAGCACCTTTTCATATGTTTGTTGACTGTGTGTATGTCTTCTTTAAGTTCCTTATAGACTCTGGATTTTAGATCTTTGTTGGATGCCTAGTTTATGAATATTTGCTCCCATTCTGGAAGGTTGTCTGTTTACACTGTTTATAGTTTCTTCTCTGCAGAAGCCTTTGCTTTTATCAGGTCCCACATGTCCATTTATGTTTTTGTTGCAATTGCTTTTGGGGACTTGCAAAAATTCTTTGTCAAGGCTGGTGTTGAGAAGGATATTTTCTAGGTTTTCTTCTAGGATTTTTACAGTTTGAGGTCTTATATTTAAATATTTAATCCATCTTGAGTTAATTTTTGTATATGGTGAAAATAAGGATTCAGTTTTATTCTGCTGCGTGTGACTAGCCAGTTATCTCAACACCATGTATGGAAAAGGGAGTCCTTTGCCCATTGCCTATTTTTTCTGACCTTGTTGAAGATCAGATGGTTAACAGGGTATGGCTTTATTTCTGAGTTTTCTATTCTGTTACTTTTGTCTATGTGTCTGTTTTTGTAGCAGGACAATGCTGTTTTGGTTACTACAGTCTATAACACAGTTTGAAGTTAGGTTTTATGCATCTGGCTCTGTTCATTTTGATCAGGATTACTTTGTCTCTTCTGGCTATTTCTTGGTTTTATATGAATTTTTGAATAGTTTTTTTCTAATTCTGTGAAGAATGACATTGGTAGTTTGATAGGAATAGCATTGAATCTGTAAATTGCTTTGGGCTGTATGACCATTTTAAGGATATTGATTCTTTCAATCCATGAGCATGGAATATTTTTCCTTTTATTTTTGTGGTCTCTGATTTATTTCAGTGGTGTTTTGTAGTTCTTCTTGTAGAGATTTTTTTGTTTTGTTTCGTTTTTACCTCCTTGTTATCTGTATTCCTAGGTATTTCATTTTTTTATGTGGCTATTGTAAATAGGATTGTGTTACTGATTTGACTCTCAGCCTGGAAATTATTGGTGTATAGAAATGCTACTGATTTTTATAAATGTATTTTGTATCCTGAAACCTTAGAAAATCATGTATCACTTCTAGTAGACTTTTGGTGGTGTCTTCAGGGTTTTTTAAGCATAGAAACACATTGTCAGCATACAGAGAGAATTTTACTTCTTTTCCTGTTTGGATGCCTTTTATTTCTTTCTCTTGTCCAATTGTTCTGGCTAGGACTTCCCTGTCTTTACTTTAAATGAACATAGTATGAATACATCAATTAAAAGACAGAAATTATAGAGTAAATTAAAAAGTATGATCCAACTATATACTGCTTATGGGGAAACGATTTCAAACATAATAACCTAATTTGACAGCAAAAGAAAGGAAAAAAATGAACCATGCAAACCTTAATTAATTAAAAAATACAGTGTGGCTATATTGATATCACATATAGTACACTTCAGAGAAAAAGAAATTACTGGACACAGAGAACATAGCAATCCTAAATGTGTATGCACCAAAGGGCAATGAATAAGAATGTTAAAACCTCTTACTTCCCTTTTTTTTTCATTTAGGAGACAAGGATCTTAAAAAAAGAAAACTCCAAGAATCATGGAAAGACAATTTTCCTTTCCTGTAAAATCATGTATGAAATGCCCTTTTGCCAGAAATAGACCCAGAGCAAAGAAATTATACAAAAGTGACCTACTCTTAACCTACTCTTAGATTCTTTCTGCTTTCTCATATACAACTGTATACGATCTGATAGTTTTCAGCGTTCTCGAGGAAAAAGGCCCAGTGAAAACGTGAACTTGGTATTTTTACTTTTAAAAATTAGCATATCAACCCTGAAGTAGCTGTTTTCCACACCCAATGTTACTGTAAACCTTAACAGACGCAGATATGGACCATAGTCATGAGTCCGCTAGCAGGTCAGCATTTGATTCTCTACTAACAGAACCCAAAAGGCAACCCTGAATATCTAGGGGTTCATTAGGCCCTGATGAGCCCAGAATCTTTAGGGATAAGATCCTGCATATGCATTTTTAATAACTGCCTCCAAGTGATTCCTTTATTTTATTTTATTTTATTTATTTATTTATTTTGAGACAGAGTCTAGCCCTGTTGCCCAGGCTGCAGTGCAGAGGCTTGATCTCGGCTCACTGCAAGCTCCGCCTCCCAGGTTCACGCCATTCTCCTGCCTCAGCTTCCTGAGTAGCTGGGACTACAGGCGCCCACCACCACACCGGGCTAATTTTTTGTATTTTTAGTAGAGACAGGGTTTCACCGTGTTAGCCAGGATGGTCTTGATCTCCTGACCTCGTGATCCACCCGCCTCAACCTCCCAAAGTGCTGGGATTATAGGCTTGAGCCACCACGCCCGGCCAGTTGTCTCCAAGTGATTCTAATGCACAGTAAGTCTTTGAAAATACTTTTCTTCATCAGTGCTCCTCAAGCTTTTGTAGGCATCAAAATCCCTTGGTGTGCTAGTTAAAATATGGATTTACTGGCTTCCACTCCCACAGTTTGTGATTTGATTGGTCTAGTGCAGGACCTAACATTTGCCTAACAAATGTTCATGTGATGCTGGTTTTTCTTGCTCGAGGAACACATTTTGAAAGTTATATCTCTATAGAGCAGGGGTCAGGCTGTCTTTTTCTCTCTTTGTGAAAGGCCAGATACTAGGTAGTTGAGACTTTATCAGTCATATTGTCTCCGTTTCAACTATTCAGTTCTGCTGTTGTAATACAAAAGCAGTCATGGACGATATACAAATGAATGGGATTTTGTATGTTCTAATAAAACTTTTTTTTTTTTTTTTTTTGTAAGACAAAGTCTTGCTCTGTCCTCCAGGCTATAGTGCAGTGGCATGATCTTGGTTCACTGCAACTTCTGCCTCCCGGGTTCAAGCAATTATCCTGCCTCAGCCTCCGGAGTAGCTGGGATTACAGGCACCCGCCAACATGCCCAGCTAATTTTTGTATTTTTAGTAGAGATGGGGTTTCACCATGTTGATCAGGGTGGTCTTGAATGCCTGACCTCAGGTTATCCACCCTCCTTGGCCTCCCAAAGTGCTGGGATTATAGGCATGAGCCGCCGCACCCGGCCTGTTTCTTTTCTTTGTTTGTTTAATAAAGACGGAGTCTCAGTCACCCAGGCTGGAGTGCAGTGGTGCAATTGCAGCCTTAAACTCCTGGGCTCAAGGAATCCTCTCTCATCAGTCTCCTTAGTAGTTGGGATTACAGACGCACACCACCATGCCAGCGAATTTTTGTATTTTTAGTAGAGATGGGGTTTCACCATGTTCACCAGAGTGGTCTTGAACGGCTGACCTCAGGTGGTTAAGTGCTGGGATTATAGGCGTGAGCCACTGTGCCTGGTCAAACCTTTCTTTATGGTGCTGGGATTATAGGCGTGAGCCACTGTGCCTGGTCAAACCTTTCTTTATAACAACAGATATTAGGCTGATTTGGCACATGTTTATCCAATTTCTATTCTAAAGATCAGTGCAATAAATGGGGTTGCTAAATTGAAAGGCTGTATATTTAAAATTGAAATAAACATGAGTAGATTGACCTCTTTTCTGGATTTCCAAATTAATACTTCAGCAGTATGTATTAAAAACACCTTAATTACAAATGCACTATTCTGCTGGGAGGTGTTGATTATGGGAGAGGCTCAGCCTGTGTGGGGACAGGGTTATATGGAAAATCTCTGTACCTTCCTTTCAACTTTGTGTGAACTTAAAACTGCTTGAAAAACTAACTCTTAAAGCAAAACAAAATTTAAAACTTAAATTACCTTCATTCTCACCAACACTTGGACTTTTTAGACTTGAATTTCTACCAATCTGATGTCTTTCAGTTTTTATGGACCACCACCTCTGGAATTCAAAAGATCTAGACCCTTTGCAGTATGGACCTAGACAAGCAGATTCTGAATATTGTAATGAGGATGTGGAGAAGGGCACACCTTAATATTAGAGAGTGGGTAAATGTATCTACCTGTCAGTGTCCGGATCACCAATGGCAGGGGTAGACAAGCACTAATGGATCTAGCATGCAAAGACTGCATCTAAAGAAGGGAATCTCAATGTTAGCATTATTGACATCTTGGGTTTAATAATCCTGTCTTATGGGGATGGAGAAAGGTATCCTGTCCATTGCAGGACGCTTAATAGCATCCCTGGCCTCTACCTATTAGATGCCAATGGCAACTCCCACCAAGTTGCAACAAACAAAAATTTTTCAGATATTGCCAAAATGGCCTGCAGTTGAGATTTATTGATCTGGAATCACAATAACTATTTTTCATTTCCATCAGTGGCTGCAATGACTTTGACCTTTTCCAGGATAAGAGATGTCAACTCCTGACTTGTTAAGTGAGTCAGTCTTTATTAAAGGCCTAACTTGTGCCCACACAGAAGTGGAGTATGTGATGAAAAGAAAAGGAAGCAGAAGTAATATCTCATTTTCAAGAAGTTTATGGCTCCTAAAATCAGAAACTAACGCTTTTTGATCTAAGTTAGAGCAAAATACCTTTTTAGACTTTTTTTTCCAAATTTTAAATTATTTGTCAATATTTATAGGATGGCAGTATTCAGATAATCATATTTTAAGATACCTTTCAAAAATATAAAAACCTAGCAATGCTGGCCTTTCATTCCTTCACTGAGTGGTTAGAGCTATGTGGCAGCTCTGTCCATGGGACATGTGTTCTTTAGATTTCTGTACTTCCCACCACTCCCATTTGTTGACCCTCAGATTTTTGAGATGGCAACACTTTGGTTTTGATTGTTGGGTCTGTTTGGTGTAAATTACTACAGACAGGCAGGTTAATCAAAGAAAGAAACTGACGTGGACTCCTATTTATAAGCAGAATTGTTAGGTCAGAACTTTGCCCTTTTATAAATGTTGCTGCTTTTGCATCCAGCCAGTGCGGACTAATGAAAACAAAACAAAAGAAAATCCTTGAGCACCAATAAAATGAGGGTGGGAAAGAAAAAAAAAGAATAAAATAATTTTAAAAATGGCATAAAATGGGTTATTTGCTGATTTATTTGTGAGTTTGTTTCCTTTACTTAATCTTTAATTTTCCTAATTTAGTGTCTGCTGTTGAAATGATAATGATGAAAAGATCCTTGAAGCAAAAGGCTGAATTATTCCCTCTAAGTCAGTGAGCAGGCAATTATTAAAAATTAAAATGAGTTTTCCACTTGCAATTGGAGATTACCTCTTTGAAAGAATGCCCTTGAATTGACAAAACAGGCACTATAAGTCACATGTTTTCTCTCTCCAAGTAAATAAAAGTGTCTCATATTTTAGGGGAGAATATAAATATGTTTCCAGCATTATATCTCATTAACTGATCTCTGTCCCTTATGTTGAAGTAAGGACTGCTTGTTATACGTCATAGGATGTATACATTACAGCATCTTATACATCATAGGGTGTGACACTATGTTGGGGATGGATGATATTTGCGTATATTAGAGATCACAAATAAAGACTTAGAAGCACATGAACCTGAGTGTGTCCCTGCTCACTTATGAGTACTGAGAGACTGTTGAAATCTGTCCGTCACTTGGTGTTTGCTAACTGCAAGACACTGGTTAATCTCTTATTATCTGAGCTTCCTGTGGCTACTGCATCAAAGTTTTCCAAGATGGACCCTGGTCACCTGGAATATTTTTGGAGAAGACAAATCATCTCGTTAACTGAGATTTCTGTAGGGGAATAGCAGAGAGTTGACTTATGAATTGCAGTACTGTCAAATAAAACGTTCTACAATAATGGAAATGCACTGTAATCTGGGCAGTTTAACGTTCTAACCACTAGTCACAAATAACAATTGGTCTCTTGAAATACAGCAAGTGTGAGTCAATTTCTAATTTTATTAATTTTAAGTTATTTAGATTTAAATTTAAAGAATCACATGGGGCCAGGCGCGGTGGCTCAAGCCTGTAATCCCAGCACTTTGGGAGGCCGAGACGGGCGGATCATGAGGTCAGGAGATCAACACCATCCTGGCTAACACGGTGAAACCCCGTCTCTACTAAAAAAAAATACAAAACTAGCCGGGCGAGGTGGCGGGTGCCTGTAGTCCCAGCTACTCGGGAGGCTGAGGCAGGAGAATGGCGTAAACCCGGGAGGCGGAGCTTGCAGTGAGCTGAGATCCGGCCACTGCACTCCAGTCTGGGCGACAGAGCGAGACTCCGCCTCCAAAAAAAAAAAAAGAATCACATGGAACTACTGATTCTCCTATTGGATAACAGATATGGAGACTTTTGTCACATTCACAGCTGAGGTTTGGTTGTCAAAGAAGTATGGAATGAGTGATAATGATTTATAAGGAGTTTAGAATAAGGAATGCTAGAGTTTTTAGAGAAACAGAACCTTTGTTATATATATATATATATATTTATATATACTTTATAATATATATTGATATATAGTTATATATAATTATTTTTATATATTTATATATAAATAATAATATATACTTATATATATTTATATATATTTTATATATATAGTCTTATATATATTTTATATATACAGAGAGAAATAGTCACTGTAAATAATTGGCTCCCATAATTGTGGAGGTGCAATACGCTCAAAATCTGCAGTGTAGACTGGCAGTGTGGAGATCTAGAAAGTTGCATTTCAAGTCCAAAGTAGTCTGCTGGCAGGATTCCTACTGTGTAAGGGAGGTCAATCTTTTTCTTATTAAGGTCTTCATCTAATTAGATTATTATGGAAGGTAATCTGCTTCATTCAAGGACGCTATGTTTAATGCTTATCTCATTGCAAAAACACCTTCGCAGTAACATCTGGATAATGTTTGACCAAATATCTGGGCTTCGTGGAGTAGCCAAGTTGATACATAAAATAGGTATTACAGTTAATCTGATAGAATAAAAACTATTCATCTGTAGGGAAGGGAGGAGGAAAATATTGATGGCATAGAGACGATTTCAAAAGGAATAAACGTCTAAAAAGCTGTGTGTTGTGGAAGATACATTGATCTTTCATTTTGATCTGTTTTTCTTGGTTACCAGTTTAATTCGTAATTATTACAAAGAATATTATTACAAAATATAACTTAGAAAACTAAATGTGTGCAAGATTATGCTGTAGTTGACTATGTTAAGGCTCGGTGCTACATTTTTCTGAATCACTTTCTCTATATAGCCCTGTGTTTCAGATGGGCAAAAGAGGAAGTCATATGAGCTTTGAAAGGCAAAAGTAAAACAAGTTATTTTTTGTTGGTCATCACAGTTAGATGTATGACAAGCAGATAGAGAGCCACATGGAAAGTACAATCCTCTCCTTCTTTATCTCCTCTCCATATCTGCCTTGTTCCCCCAGGTACTGTTCCTGATAAGGAGCAAGTGGCACCATTACCATTCCTATCAGCAGATGGATAGCTGCAGATGAACAGAGGCATGGGGCACACAGTGGCGTTAGCTCTGTGCCATCTCCATGAGTCCCACTACCATTCCACTTCTCTTCCTAGATATGCCTGGCTTCCAAGATTTCTCTGCAACTTTCAACTTATCCACTGACCGTCATGTTTCAGGTAGACTGGGTAGTGATTCTTTTCCTTATCAACCTAAGCCCCCTTTCAGCCTTCACTTCTTCAACTCTTCCTATATGTACATAGTATCTAATGCCTAATATATATTTCTTATTCACACAATAGTCAAAGTGGCTGTACTTTTATGATTATAGCCTGACTTATACAATATGAACTTATTATTTACTCAGTTATTCCTATTCATGAACTTATTATCTACTCAGTTATTCCTATTCCTATTCATGTAGTGAAGCTGTGTGTCCCCATGCTGTATTTGTGTAGTTGCTTTTTTGAACCTCAGTGAATGATTTTGCAATTATCTTGAATGGGACTTTCTCAATAGATTAAGGACATCATTTCCTCATTTTGAAATTTAAGTTGCTGCTTCAAGTGATCTTTATCAGTTTAGCTGTGCCGCCATGTATGAGCAGATAAGCAGCTTTAGGAAGTAAGCACATGGAGCAGCAAGGGACAAAGGGGGCAATTTGCTTGTCATTTTCTGACAAAATCAGACACTGTGATAAATGAGATAGAGGGTAGATGGTAATGTTAGGTAAGACATTTTTCTGTGCATGCTCCTTTCCAAAATTTACTGCATGTTTCCCAATAAAAGGTAAAGTTGTAGCTTGCTTTGACCAAGACGTGTTTGAAGATGTGATATTATGTGAATTCCAAAAGCTGGACCTTAAGAGACCTTGCACCCCTTGCTGTCTTGAAATTGTCATGTGAAGGAGCCTTGACTAGCCTCCTTGAGGATGACAGACCACATGGAAAGATTGGGTCAAGTAATAGTTTTTTTTTTAACTTTTCTTTTTCCCTACTTCCCAATTACCAATATGCTCATTTCCCTTTGGAAGATTTTTTTTTGGTAACTGTAGAGCCAGAATTCCCATTTTCTAGATTTTTTTAGAAATGTTAAATTATCAACAACAAACCATGAAGAATTTTCTGGTTTCTCTTTGCTACCTCACAGAGATCAGTACTGATTCTCCCACCCAACTGGTTCTGCAGTGTGCAGTGATTCTAAAAGGCTGACTGACAGTAGCAGTCTTTACTCCATTGCAGAAGATCATGTTACTCTAAGAATTAAACTACAGATCCCAGCTTACCGGCAAACTTCTGCTCTTCAAAGATAGCATGATCAGGCACTCAGCTCAACTCCTCTCCCTACTCTGTAATCATCTGTGAAGAACCTTTCTTTAGCTTCTTTTTTGTTTGTTTGTTTTTTAATTCTGAAGTGGTATGCTGAAAACACAGTGCAAAAAGTGTAGTTTTTTGGAAAGCAACAAGTAATTTGATGATTTCTCTTTGCTGAAATGGGCTTTTCCTTTGCTGAAATTGACTTTCCTGATGAATTCACCCGGGTAAGGCCTCATGTGTATCAGTACATTACATTTGGGAAGAAATATATATTAATATTCTGAGCAAGTAGCTTGAGAAGGAATGTGTTTATCTGCATTTTACCAAAAGCTAATGGAATAGGTGTCCTAGTCTAAATAATTCATTTGGAGGACTGTTTAAGATAATGTGGATTGGGTTGAATCTTGTATGAGCTTTTACAGTTCCTCTTAGAGACGTGATTAATTTAAATACATCTCTACCCTTTGCCCTGTTCAATAAGGAGCTCCATGCATTATTGATCAAATGCATAAATTTGCTGAGGAGACTCAGTGACTCAAAGTTACAATGGTATGAAGCAACCAAGTCAGAGTTTTATAATGAGTTGAGTACCAGTTTGCATCACCAACTAGCTGCGTGACCTTCAATAACTCATGCAACCACTCTAGGCCTCAGTTTTCTCATTGATAAATGCAGCGCTTTTCCTGTACCCCATCACTTGCCAACCATGCCCTGTTCCCATTTCCATGTTGTTGTAATGCTGAAATAAGATTTTCATAAAAACTTACAGCAAACTAAAATGTGTAAAACACACGTCCTATTATCCATTACACTTGCCTGTCTTTTGTATAGCAGAATCAGATAAAGAAAATGGAACTTATCTTATGACTTTAAAGCAGTTTAAGTAAAAGTTAAGTTTTTGCGGATGGCAAAACCAGTTTTAGAGGCAAAGTATCTCATTCCTTGCTGTACATCTTGCTGTAATCATTACCTACTGAACACTCTTTCTTTGAAAGTAATAACCTTTTAGAGTTCAGGTCAAACACTGGTTATATATGGTTTAGTGCAGTGAATCTCAACATTGATTACCCATTGTAGCTACCTGTGGCCTTTGAAAACATTACTAATGCTCCAGTCTTCATCCCAGTCAGAGTCCTTGAAGACAGGATCCAGTATTTGTATTACTGAAATATCCCTGGGAATATTTCAAATAGATAAATCATCATTGATATGAATTAAATAGATGAAATCTTTAGGTAACAGTCTTAAAACATTTTTTCATCTACAAGCAGACCATGGAGAAATGTTTTGTGTAGTCAGCCTATGAACGCTATTGATTTAGATATTCTTTTTAGAAGATAGTTTACACTGCGTCATCCTATTTGATTAAGTAGTTTAAGAAAGCTTTGAATACGTTTTGAGGACAATGTTTAAGTGACATTTCTTAAAGGACCAATGAAGAAGATCTGTTTGAGAAGCAGGGTTAATGGGCAGGTTAGGTGGGAAAGAGTTTAGGATATAGTTTACAAGTTTGGGTGTAGAAGCAGTTTAGAAGCTTGGGGAAGACTGTGACACTGGAAAAAATGTGGAGAACTGAAGTGCATTTATTGCAGGGTATAGGTAACAACTGTGGCTGGAAGGAACAGGAGTCGAAGGCCCAGCACTGGGTCCTGCATTTAGGTTCAACCAAACTGTAAGAAGACTAGAAGGTCAGGTGCACAGATTTGGGGAGGAGGAGAAGAAGAAAAGCTAGAGATATTGAAGTCTTTTTTTCCCTCAGTCCCAGATATGTCTCACATGTGGTGCAGGTCTGACCCTACAGATGGATAAATCACTGATTCCAGTTGTGGTATCTAAACAGAACTAAAGGAAGGAAATGAGACAAGAGGGGCTGGTGTTCCATCTGAATGGAGCATGTTGCGTCATTGTTTAATCTTCTTTGTTACTAACCACACTGAAGTGGGCAGCAGGCAGGACATAAAGCAGACAGTTGCCATGACTCTTTCATGTGGCTGTGATTGTGTATTAAAAGGTACTTTTGTCAGACAAATGCTGTTCTTGATCTTATCTCCGGCATCTCCACAATGTCAACCTTTTATGCTGTCTTTCTGGTCTTTAAGGCCACTGAATGAAGACCCTGTAATAACCACAGGTCTTAGCTGTAGTCTCCCTAAATCATTCAAGTGCTCCTCACCTTTTGTTAAACATTTCATGATTCAGTCCTGGACTGGTTTATGATTTATTTCCCATATGAAATGGGCAACTGGATCAATGATCAAATACATTTTGATTTTGTCCTGAATAGTTAATTACTGTGTGTCACAAGTGCACATCGAGTTTGTGGATCCAGGAGGTTGTATAGAGTCACCTAGTTTTAAGAGGTCAAAGAAAGAAGCTGTCCAGAAATCAGGAAAGCAAAACTAGGTTTTAGGGTAGCTTCAGATCAGATGGTATTGATTATTTTTCAACTTGTATAGTATTTCTATTTTTTTTATAAGATTGTAGACTGGGCACAATGACTCACACCTATAATCCCAGCACTTTGAGGTTGGGAGTTCGAGACCAGCCTGATCAACATGGAGAAACCCCGTCTCTACTAAAAATACAAAATTAGCTGGGTGTGGTGGAGCATGGCTGTAATCCCAGCTACTCGGGAGGCTGAGGCAGGAGAATTGCTTCAACCTGAGAGGCAGAGGTTGCGGTGAGCCGAGATCGCATCATTGCACTCCAGCCTGGACAACAGAGCAAAACTCTGTCTCAAAAAAAAAAAAAAAAAAAAAAAAAAAAAAAAAAAAAAAAAAAAAAAAAAAGATTGTAACGGTGAGGGTGAAAGGAAGAAAGCAGATGCATGTATTGCCTGAATTATATGGTCATCATTACATGAAGTAATAATAATAACAATTCATGAGAATAACTAGTATTTATTCACTACTTCCTTGTGTTTATATCATCACATCATTTCATTCTTACTAAAAGTCTATGAGATTTTTACAATAGGAACCACACTTTCCAGTTGAGGAAACTGAGGCCTTGAAAAGTTGATTGATGTCCCCAGTTTAGACAGGAGTATTAGCAGTCTAACTTAAAAATTTTGTGTTTTATGCAAAACTCTACTATCTCCTTACAGAAACAAAATAGTGCAGGTAGCTAGAACGTGCCTGGAAGCATTAAGAGACAGATACTGAATTTAGGATTTTTGGTTTACCTATATTTTCCCAAACAAATGAAAAATAAAGTTAAACTTATCAATATTTCATTTTCTTTTATCAATAAAACTGTGCCCTCTAGGGTCAGCTGGTGGTAAAATTACATCTTCTTACCAATAATTTCAGTATCCTGAAGACATGAGTAATTTGTTGAGGTAACTGAATGAGTCATCAGCCAACAACACAGTCCTACTCAGTCCATTAGATTGAACTACTTCTCATGATGAATGAACTAAGGGTCCAGGTTTATGACTCAACATAAGAGAGGAAGCTCTGCCTGTTTCCGAAATGGATTCTCGTGACTACACCATGCCTGGCAATGAGCAATTGCAATTTCCTCTAGGTGAATATCTTTCCTCCCACTTTTAATGAGTGGGTTTGTTAATATCATTGTGCCTCCAACATGCCATCTATTATAATGCCAGTTGTTTCTCTATGTTCTTGTTCTAGATGGCTTCCATAATTACTTTTGCAGATACTGTAAGATAACTTCAGGATATAAGTCAACAATAAAACTCAGCAGCTAATGAAAATGGACTTTTTCAGGGGATTATACACTATGTGAAAACAAATTCATTCTTTGTGTCAACTTCAGGTACTATGAGTTGTGAATCCAACACTTCTTAGTATTAGGAAATGTGCTCTCAATTACTTGTGGTTGGGAATTGTTCCTATTGCTTCTTCGGTGATTGGAACTATGAAAATAATTTTCATAGATCAGAATCACATTTCTCAGAGGAAATTAAAACAAAAAGATTGTGTACTTGTAAATTTTGCATTTTATGTGAATTTAGAGATTTTAAAGAATTTTCACAATAAACCTGGGAAGAAACCAAGCAAGGACTATTATCTCCCTATTTCTGGTGAGGAAACAGGTTCAAATGGGTCATATGTCTGCTGATGATCATACAGCAATCCAGTGAAGAAATCAGCCAGTTCATCTTAATATAATGTTTTATTTCATATCCCAGTAACACATTGAGCATGCTACATCTCAAGCGCCAAATGAGTTGTATGAATGAGACATTGCAAATCCTGCCTGAAGCCATATTCGAAGTCAAGATGATTAGAAAAGCAGAATTTTTCTTTTGTGAATTACTTTAGGACCAAATGATAAAACATAGCATCCTTTATATACAAGAGAAGGCAGAAAGCAACTTTTCACAAACCTAGTCCCAATTCTATATAATTTGGGATGGTTCTTGAAAGTCAAACTCAAATATCCAACCCATTGTACCAACCACTCTGGTCCAGTTACAATGAAAGTTTATTAAAACCAAAGTCAGTGGAAATTACATTTACTTTGCCTGTAGATCTGAATGATGGGCAGGGTTCAGACTTCTGTTTCACTAAACTTCAGATAGAGTATCTCAAAGACTGGGGTCTCTATTCACTTAATGTGTAAGTGCTTACTCACATATCTGGTGCCTGGCAGGAAAGACTTTAATTGCTAGGGAATAGAACAGCTGAGACTCTCCTTATGTTTCTACCTCCATCTGTCTCCATGTAGTCCCTCAGTGTTATTTCCAGCGTGGCATCTTCAAGGTGGTCAGACTCATCACAAGGCTGCAGGGGTATGTGTGTGTCTGAATATGCATGCACGCACACGCGCGCGCGCACACACACACACACAAAGATATTCTGTCATTTTTAAACTTTGACTTGGAAATGGCATAGAGTAACATCTTCCTGAGATTATAGACTCATTCAGATTCACAGGGAAATAATTTAGACTTCAGCCCTCAGTGTAGAAATGCCAATATTTCCATAAGATGGTCAATATGTTAGGATACATGAATACAATCTGCCATACTCTTCTATGCTCATCCTACTTCAGATTGAATATTTCTATAGTTAAGTTGAACTGTTCTATTTCTGCACAATTCTTGGTTGAAGACACTTTCTTATCAGGGAATCTAAAATTAGTCTCCTTCCTTACTATTAGCTTAGGCTTGTCTTCTGTTGTAAATGGGAGAGTTCTGCTTATGGTAAGTAAGGAAGATTAGCTTTAGTAATTGTAATGTTCAACCTGTCCAAAAATGTCTACATGGAAATGTTTACTGTATGACTCTGAAACATATTTTCTTTAAATATTTTCACTAAGCACACCCTGACTTTCCAATGCACCATCATATCGAGGTAATGCCTGGCTGTCTCCATATGTTGGTCATGTTCATGTGTTTGTATCCTTAGAATTTTAACACTAAACCTGGGAGGAAAGCCAGGCAAGAATGATTATCTCCATATTTCTGATGAGGAAAGAGGTTCAGATGGGTTATATCCTTAAAACAAGTTCAGATCTGTTTATATCCTTAAAATTCTTCAACATGTGCCAATCATTAATTCCTCACAACATGCCTTCTTTCAGGGTGATAATAGTAGCAAAGGTCACATAGGTGAGATGATAGAGATTTCTTCAGGACATTATTAAGCAGCAGATCATCAGAGCTTCTTGTTTTGGCATGCTTAGTTAGCAAGATTATTTATGTAATGTTAGGAGGTAAAATTGTACAATTAAGTAAATTGATGAGTGAAGGTGATGAGAGCTGGGCTCTAATTCCTAAAATCACTTTTATGTAAATAACGTTGTTCTAAATGGAAATTTATTTTACTAAGAGAAAAGTTATCAAGATTAGTTAGTATACATAAATAATCAAAATTTTATTGACCAGCAGGTAATATAAGGACACAGAAACCTCAGCTGTTTGGTTCCTGAAAATACAAGACTGGGATGAGCCAAGGCTTCAGATGGAGTCCAGCAATGTATATCTGCTGCCCTGATTCATGTTAAATGGTACATGTTCCTATGTTGTCATTTTTAGGCACATCCCACTTCTGATGATAATTACAATAGATATAGCGCAAAGACTACCCAGACACACCTTGAGAAATCGTCAAGAGGAAAAATTAGGTAGGGATTCATGTAGCAGGAGAAGGATGAGATCATCAGGGAGTAATTGCGTTTTGAGAGTCTGTGGGTTAGAGACCTGGATGGGGTAGATCTCTTTTACCTCCATAGACTTTAGTTGGTCTCACTGGGGATAGATCAACTAAATATCTTAAAGGATTTGAGTATCAACTGTGCATTAAACAATTTTGTTTGATGTCATTGCTACATACCAAAATATCAGAAAGGAAGGATCTTTTGAAATATTTGGTAAATATAGCTAGAGGAATAGACCAAGATTGGCAATTTCTTTGATCTTAACCCAGACATGAAAACATCTTAGTTTAGGTTTGTTAACTAAGATGAAGTAATCATTGTTAAGTCCAATGTAGAGTGGCTATATTATGCAGAAATAATTTTGTTCCCTAAACTCCTCTCCTGACAATGGGGTGTAAAATATTATTAGTTATTTTCTGATTATACCTACACAAATACATTGTAGAAATTTGGAAAATGAAGAAAATAGTAAAGAATAAAGAAAATTTTAAAATGCACGTATTTTGTGGGTGCAAGTATGTTTGTGTGATTTGGATATAACTATTTCTTAAACTATTGGAGCCATGCTACCTCTAAATTTTTTAAAATATCTTACTATCAAATATTAACTAATGTTGTCAAATATTTTATAATCTTGCTTTTTTAATGGGGCATATTATTTGGCCCTATATATTTAATATAGTCAATGACCTGTTTTAGGAATTTAGGGTGTTTTTCATTTTTCACCATGATCATGGCTCATAAACATTTATGTGTATTTATGAACACTTTTTAAAGATAATTTCCAAAGTTAGAAATATTGAGCTAAAGGTATGGACATGTTTAGTCATTTGAAAGTATTGGCAAGTACATATTCCCTTGCCCAATGTCAACCACACCTTGTGCATGTTTTCTAAAATAATAAAATTTGAAAATTTTACAGGCCAAAAGTGAGACTTGGCATGGTTTTCTTTGACTCACATGAGCACACACACACACACACACTTGATTTCTATAGCGATTTTCCTTTAAGTCCTATTCATGTTTTCATTTAGATTTTATCATTTTCTTTATTGTTGGCAATATTTTAGTTGACAAATCATAATTGTAGACATTAATGAAACACCTATGTGATATTTTTACTTATTTGTAGAATGTGGAATGATTAAATTAAGCTGATCAACATATCACCTCATTTAATATTTTTTTGTGGTGAGAGATTTGAAATTTTATTAGCTATTTTAAAATATCCAATCCATTGTTATTGACTATAGTCCATCCTGTTGTACAATAGATCTCAAAAATTTATTTCTTCCATCTAACTAAAATTTTGTGCCCCTTAACCAATAACTGTCTGTCTCCACTCTTCCTCCACCACAGTCCTGGTAACCACCAGTCTGCTCTCTATTTCTTTGAGTTTGACTTTTACTAATAGTCACACTTTGACTTTTTAAAAAAGTCTACATGTAAGTGAGATCATGTGGTATTTGACTTTCTGTGCCTGGCTCAATTCACTTAGTATAATGTTCTCCAAATTGCTTGCCCATGCCCCTTTTGAACTGTAATATGTTTTGACATTAATTTAGCACCTCATGACTTTTCTTTAATCAGCAGTTTTGTTGATACTTAAAGCCCTGCGTCAGAGTCTTGAAATCTGGCTTGAGCCAATGGCTTTGACACTAGCTAGTTACATAATTTAAGGGAAAGTTCTCCATTTCTGGCTTTGGTTTCTGCATTTGAAAAATGGCTATAAGACTTAATCCAGTATATTTTATTGAAATGTCAGTATATGAAATGAGATTATAACCCAGCTCCTCTGATGCCTCTTTGACTGTGGAAGATGAATTTATGTTTTTATATCCTCATTGTGTTACTTATTGGTTACTTTCAAATTATTACTGTTTCAACCCCTCTCTATTTTTATACCCTGAAGTTTGGAGCTGAAAAAGACCTTAGACAGCATTCTTAACTTTCTCACTTTACCAGCATGCAAACTGAGACAAAGATGTAGAGAGTGAATGAAATTTTACCTAGGACTAGAATCAAGGTGACCTGATTTTATTTTATTTTATTTTACAGTGACTTTCCTTAGGGAATGGTGTCTATGCTTTGACTCAATAAAATTATTACACAAGTGCAAGGAGGTGTACACACACCCCACCACTAGTTTCTAATATCAGGAAAACTAAAATTGAACCACATTTCCTTAAAAAATTTGCAAATAAATTAGAGAATATAAATATAATGAAATATGAGACAACACTCAACATTACAATATAAAACCGTATTTGCTAAGTTGAATAATGACTATTATTTTAAAACTTATAAAAATCACATACATAGTACAGTCCTCTGTTAAAATTTTATGTATGCATCTATATGGAGATTGAGACCAGAGGAATATGTGAAATAATGTTCAAGGTGTGAGAATATGCGTTTATTTTGGTGAGATTATGCTTGGTATTTGTAACTTGTTTTTAAACTTCTTTCGAAGTTTTTAAATATTTCAGTTATCATTTACCTTTTTTACAAAAACAAAATAATACTATGTAAAACAAGATGGCTGTTCTGATTTGGTATGCTTTCTTTAACTGTCCAAACTGGTTTTTGTTAAATACTGCAGCTGACCTCTTTTCATTTTTTTATTTCTCACTCCATATGTAGTCTCTGACAATCCTGGCCAGAAGACTTTTTCTTTTTCCCATTCATTTGTTTTAGATCTTCCTAGATGAATATAACCCTCGAGTGGCTTATCTTTTATTGCAGTTAATAAACATAAGTTTGGGGAGTCAGTTTCTTAAAGTTGAAACATACCATTACACAGCTGGGAACACCACTCAATAATCACCTCTCCCACAGGAGATCTTTTATCTTCATACCCTTGACTGAGAATGTTCTCTGATTTTGTGGCAATGTTATCTGTTTAAATGTATGAACAACTTGGGAGTAATTATGCTTCTCAAGAAACAACAATAATTGTCAAGCTATTCAGCAAGTGACAATAAGGTCTTCGAATGTTCATTTTAAACACATTTCCTTTGTGTATTTTTATAAATAGAATGTCAAATTTGGAAGAACATTTCATTTTTCATAGTTAATATGAAGGAGTGAGTCATTCAAATCTTTAATTAGTTTACAAATGACAGGATATGAGAATGCACCAACCTTTCATTAAGAGATGCTGTCTAGGTAAAACCCTGGACTTAAGAATGATGGTTTGCTTTTGTTCCCAGCCAGGGCTTAGGAAATTTATTTATATTTATGATTATCTTAGGGATTCAGCACTGATATGCAAGTGTAAAATAACAGAAACTCAGAGCTTTTAAGCTGTTGATACGTGTCAGACTGTGTTACATCATTTGCCTGCATGTTGTCATTTGATTTTTACAATAATCTTATGTAATTCAAATTACAATTATCTCCATTTTGCAGGTGTATTTATTAAAAGTTAGAGTTTAGGTAATTTCTCCAGATTAAAAAGGTAGCAGGTTGTGGATGTTACACTTTGACTCACACCTTCCTGATTACAACATCCAAACTTAATCACTGGGCTATTATTTAATATGTCAAAATAGCAGTTTTAGAACCCACTGGATTTTTAAAAGTTGTTGTTGTTGCTTTTTTTCTATTCATTTCTTTAGAAGAGCTAGTGAATATCTACTTGTCCTTGAATTACTTTGAGTTGATAATGAATAATGTGTGCTTTCTGCTCTATATTTAGACATTGACAATTCTGATCAACTCTTGGATAACAATTTATCTTCCATTTAATGGAAAATTGATCCCTGCACTTCTTTTTAATTTAACAATGGAAACTCATGGACCCATTGCTGCCTCATGATGACATTTTCCTTGATCCACGTAAGGCAACGTCTACATCAGCAAATCCCCAATATTGGCAGTCAATTAAAAATTAAAATGACTAGGGAATGAAGATCATTATCCTAGTAGGACACTAAAACTGAACATGTGAGATTTAATCAGACAAACTTTCCGCTGAAGAGTGTAGAGCTGGCAAGATCTTGCAGGGTCACTGTGGACTCCATGCCTCATTCAGGGCTGGCCCTGCCACTGGTGAAACATACATGGAACTAATGGTCCAGTGTGTCCATTCCATTCCTTTTCTCTGAACATCCCAGCCTCTCTTATCCTCTGTGCTACTGGTTCTCCATTTTTGTTGCGGTTTTTTACTTTAGGTCCTCAAAGTCATGGTGCTTTCCATGAATAAGCATTGACTATTGGGTACCAGGGATTCTGCTAGATGTTTTACCTTTTATAAAATCCTGTAAATAACCCTTTAGGACTCAGTAAGATTAAATGACTTCCAATGGTGACAAGCACAAAAGGTGCCAAAGTGTCTGGGTTTTTTTTTTTTTTTTTTTTTTTTTTATGAGATGGAGTTTTGCTCTTGTTGTTCAAGCTGGAGTGCAATGGTGTGATCTCAGCTCACCGCAACCTCCACCTCCCCGGGTTCAAGCGATTGTCCTGCCTCAGCCTCCTGAGTGTCTGGGATTACAGGCATCTGCCACCACGCCCAACTAATTTTGTATTTTTAGTAGAGACAGGGTTTCTCCATGTTGGTCAGGGTGGTCTTGAACTCCCGACCTCAGGTGAACCACCTGCCTCAGCCTCCCAAAGTGCTGGGAGTACAGACGTGAGCCACTGCGCCCAGCCCAAAGTCAATTCTTAAGATTGCCTGGCCAGCCGTAGAGGTTCATGCCTCTAGTCCCAGCACTTTGGGAGGTTGAGGTGGGCAGATCACTTGAGCCCAGGAGTTTGAGACCAGCCTGGGCAACATGGAGAACCCTGTCTCTACAACAAAAAACGCAAAAATTAGCTCAAAGTGGTGTTATGCACCTGTAGACCCAGCTAATGGGGAGGCTGAGGTGGGAGATCGTTTGAGCCTGGAATGCCAAGGTTGTAGTAAGCCAACATCGCACCACAGCATGCCAGACCAGACAATAGAGACTGTCTCAAAAAAAAGAAAAAAACATTGTTTGTTTGAAAAGCCATAATTTGTCTCCATGCAATGTTCTCTTTTACTAAGCCCTCCACAATTAAAACACACTCTCAGGTAATATTCTGGCTCCAGGTATTTTTCTAAAATGCAAATTTCGATAAATGATATAATATTACTTGTTTCATAGAGATCTGTTTATATGTTAGGGGTTCTATATTGGTAAATGGAAATTTGTATCCTCGGGATATTCTGTGCAACAGTAGGCCATTGAGAAAGTACATTTGAATAAGTGGAACTCTCTTGCTCTTTTGAAGTGGATTCAAATGGGAAAATACTTTATTTGACTTATGTGTAAGTACAACATTGCATTTTATCATGACGGTCAGACTTACCTTTGAGTATATAAGGATCTTCCTTCTCATGGGAATAGAACATTTAGTGTCTCCCAAGGATCCTCCAAATTGATGAGCTGACCGTGTAGGCTTTTCTTCCATCTAAGGTCTTGCTTGAAAATTCCACTCTCAGAATAGATCTGGAAGGGAGGAGGTTTATTTTACATATACATGCACTTTATGTGATGTATGTATTTATGTATGTGTACATGTATGCATGTAGTATGCATGAATATATAAAGTCAATGTTATTTTCATGCCCTGTAAAGTTGGAGAATGATAATATCACATGTTAATTAGAAGCTGAGAAAGAAATGGAAGCTCATACCCCAGGAAGCTTTATGTCAGCTATGCTTCTTCATTTTATCACATTATTATTTAGAAAGACATCTTGGTCCGTTTGTTTAAATACTCCATACATTTGGAAAGATCATTTAGACACCATCTTAACTGGCATTTCCAAGAAAGTCAGAGACATTCCATAACTTTTCATATGAGTTCCTTTGTTTAAACTACAGGAGATCAATCTAGATTGGTCCTTAGGTTGAATAAGAAAATAAAAAAAGCTTTATTTGCAAAAGAGATCACCTAGTCCAATTATGAAAATGTTCAGCATACGATCATGCAGCTGCTATTAAGCAGTTCTACAAATAAACCATCCCCTTTCCTGAGTTACTGTGTCTTTTATGTAAGGATATCAAAATCTCTGAGGCCAAGAAGAGGACAATTCAGGTCTTAGATTATGGTTGAAGGATTACAGATTTACAATGTTAGGGGATATATTTGTGGAAATCTGATTGTTTTTTTCAAACATTTTAATAAAAATGCATCAGTGAGGAAAGCTAGTCCAAGGAAAGTCTTATTTGGTATTTCTCATTTTCTAATATAATTATTTTGTCTGAAAAATAGTTGAAAACCATGTCATTACTGTTTAAGCACGACCAGAGGCAGTGTAGGATCCATGTAGCTTTCTATCAAGATGCCAGCTCCATTTTAATTTGAGATTTGTTTTCCCAAGATATACCCTTCTCCATGTGGCTGAACCATTCTAAGGATGCCTTCCTTGTGGTTGTGAAGTGCCTGCCATTAGATTTATATATGTTCTTCTCACTTACAACTGGAGAATAGTAGAAAATTGCTTCTAATAAATATCAACAAAATGTATAAATTTTACATAATTAGAAAGAAAATTATATGGCCAGAGCAATTCAATGATCTAATTGACTTGTCCCTGCTTTAAAATCTCTTAAACTATCGTTCTGGCAATTTGGATGAAATTATCCTCATTTCCTTTTACTATCATTCAATGGTAAATTTAAGAGATATAAGAAAAGTGAGGGAATAAAAACTGGGTAGGCAACAAAGCACTGTCCATTAATTTTTTTTCCCTCCTAATTGTTCATTAGTTGTATATTAGCTCTCTTTTATTTTAATATATTTATTGTGATAAAATACACATAACATAAAACTAGCCATTTTAACCATATTTAATTGGATGATTCAATGGCTTTAAGTACAGTAATGGTGTTATACAACCATTGTTACTATTCATCTCCAAAACTTTTTCATCATCTCAAGCAGAACCTGTGTACCCATTAAGCAATAACTCACCATTTCCCCTTCCCTCTGGAAGACCATCTTGCCCCTAGTAACCTCTATTTTATCTTCTGTCTCTTTGAATTTGAATGCTTTAGGTACTTCGTATAAGTGGAATCATACGATATGTTCATCTGTGTCTCACTTATTTCACTTAGCATACTGTTTTCAAGGTTCAATCATGTTGTAGCATGTATCAAAATTTTATTCCTTTTAAGATTGACTAATATTCCGTTGTATTCATATATCATATTTTGTTTACCATGCTTCTGTTGATGACCATTTGGGTTATTTCTACCTATTAGCGATTGTGAATAATATGAAGGACACTGGGACACTGGTGTACAAGTGTCTGTCAATTCCTTTTCGTCTAGAAATGAAATTGCTGGATCATATGGAAGTCTCGTGTTTAACTTTTTGAGGAACCAGCAAAGTGTTTTCCACAGTGACTACAACATTTTACATTTCCTCTTGTGGTTCACAAAGTTTCTAATTTCTTTACATCCTCACAAACACTTGATATTTTCTGGTTTTGGTGTGTGTGGTTTTTTAAATAATAGCCATCCTAATGGGTATAAAGTGGTATCTTATTGTGGTTATAATTTGCGTTTTTCTAATGGCACTCGTGTTGAACATCTTTTTATTGGGTTGTTGGCCTCTCCTTCCTTCTTATTTTTCTTTCTCTCATATTCTTTCTTTTCTTCTTCTTTCCCTTTTCTTTCTTTGTTTTCCCCTTTTTACTTTCACCTTTCCACCCTCATCCTTCTCTCTTCCTTCCTCTCTCCTCTTTCCCTCCTCCCTCACTTCCTCTCTTCCTCCTTCCCTCTCTTCCTTTCTTCCTTGCAGGATATAATATGTGGATTAACTCTATCCAAGGCTTTGTTCCTTCTCCATCCAATCAAAACACTTGCTAGCCCTGAATTACATGTCTAGTAGGTAGTAATCAGCATTCATACCACATCTGTTTGACTCTGACTTTAATATCTTAAAAATATGTTACACTGACTTCAACAACAAAAACCTTTGAGATTTATTCATACACATTTAATAAATGGCTACTACGTTTAAGGCATTATTGTAAGTTTGGAGATACTTCCTTGAACAAAATAGATAATCCTTACCTTCTTGGGACTCACTTTGTAGTAATATAAAGATATGGAGTTTTGTGGATTTATTAGTAGTACATAAATCATTTCTCTATGGACCTCAGTTTTGTCTAATATAGAAGTAGAACTTCTTACTCTGAGTTATCCTGTAGCTCCAGCACTCTACGGCCATGATAATTATTTTTAATGCCTTTTGTTTTTCTTTACTTCTTAATCACAACCTAATCTACCTTTTAGTGACTTTTAGTTCCTTTTATTTCACGGCCTTCGCTAGATTTTATTTTACACTCTTTTATTTTTCCCTGGTTGTTACTGGTCATGAATAAAAGTATAATATATATATA
>NW_016808764.1:4270881-4299908 GCF_001698545.2 Rhinopithecus bieti
TATATATATATATATGTATGTATGTATTTTTTAAAAAAGGCAAATTTGAGAGGTGGCCAAGCTGCTGCTATGAAAAGACTTGGCTTGGTGGCAACATCATTCTACCAGCTCCACTCCACCCACCCTCCTACCTGTGCCAGGCTACAGATGGCCTGTGGCCTGCCACCTTGCTTGAGGGCTTCCTGCCATTCTCACAGATGGGCCCAGATGATGAGGTCAAGACATTGTGTGTCAGAATCAAATGAAGTCATTAGAAATTATTGTGGACAGCTGTTCATGGGTTGCCATAAAATAAATTGATCCACCCATCTGGGTCTCAGAAGATGTCATGGGTCAATATGGTTGAGTTTTTAGTCAACACAGTAATTTAGGTATTTCAAATACATAGTTTTTTTCTCCAGTAAAAAAGAATTTAAAGAAACTGGAATGGGGATTAGAGGATTCTGAGTGTGAATTTGCCTCAGATACCTTTGCTAAAAATGATTGTTATTAGATAATTCAAGCCCCTCTCAATTTCAACCATTAATATTCAACAAATAATTAATTTATCCATTCAATAATACTCACTGACACGTGCATATTGAGAAGACATAAATTATTCATAAAATAAACTCCCTTGCCTTTAAAGAGTTCACATGACTTACATAAACATAAGATTTGACTGCTTTTGTCCATTTTTGATAAAACTTGGGTATGGTAGGTAATACCAAGAAATCTAAATTTTCAAAAATACACATATTAATAAAGTAATAATGGAGGCACATGAATGAAGGCTTTCTTTTGAGTGGCTAACAATATATGAAATATGTTAAAGTCCCTAGTTTAAGAGAGAAAGAGCATAAAGCTCACATCCACAGGTGAATTGCAGGAAGAGGGGAAGGTAATTAGGTCTTTGAGTTTTGTGAACCCGGTACAAACTGGAAAGCTCAGACCATACTATAAGTAGAGAAGAGAACTTTAATGATTGTTTTCACTTATGCAGGGAAGGAATGGCTTGAGTTATCTGCAAAGATATGTTTTAATTTCCTATCAAATAAGACCCAACCATCCAGCACTCAACTTTCCTTTCATTTTGAGCAAACCAGTCTGTCATTTTCAGGGATCTAGTGCACTGCTGGGCTATAAATAAGTAGCTGACATTGGAAAGATACATCCATGATTTGCCAGGAAAAGTACAAAAATATTAAAATGTGTTTAAAACTCTTCACACTTCCAAAGAGATGAAGCAACACATAACTGGGCAAATTGTCTCCGTTTTCCAAGAATAGTCCCAATATCTATGTATTGAGTAGATACACTGTCCAGCAGTTTACTCCCTAAAACTTTCAAGTAGAATTATACATTTTATGTTCACCATACATATAACCAACTATATTCCTTGCATTCTCCCTACAAATTTAAATGCCAAACCAAATGTGATATTGCAGTATATTCCAGGAAGAAATCTGGCCAACAAAGGAGGAAACCTCATAACAGAAAGTATTTGTATGTCTATCCTCTGTAGTTAAATTCTGCTGATATCTTAGATATTGCCATATACTCTGAAGATAACTAATGTAATATTTTCCTGATTGCTTTAGAGAAAGGGATTAGTGGATGGGGGGGTACACAAAAATAAATAACGAAGTTCAACTGCTTGTTTAAATGGATTGGCATTTTTGGCATAGAAAGATATGTAATTAACAGGCCATGGGTAAACATTATGTGGTCATGAGCAACAAATTGCTGAAAACAGCAGAATGGAATATTTTCTTTCAGGTTGTTAAGAATAGCTGCTGCTAGTAGGGCTCTGATAATAATTCCAACAAGAACTGGAAAGACACTTTCTTGAAAAGCCAGCATGGTAATTAAGAGAAGGAACTTAGAAACAGTGTAGGTTTGAGTTTAAATCCTGTTTTTACATTAAATAGCTGAGTAACCTTAGAACTCATATTAATACTTTTAAGCCTATATTCAGAACCCCTGTAAAGTAGGTAGTAATTTCACTCTTACAGAGTAGTCTGAGGGTCAAATGAGATAATACGTATAGATACACACACAAATATAGGTATAAGTATATAGTCAAATAGTGACTGATACCTAGTCAGAGTTCATATATTTTGTAATTAGTGTCACTCTTCTGATCGGGATTGAAGCTCTCTTTCTTTCTCTTTATTTTTCCCTTTATTTTAGTTTTAGACAGCTTCTGACTGTCCATGGAGAACTTTATTCTTCTTTTGCTGTGTGTAGCTTTAAAGCATTTACATACCTCTTTGAAAAGGCCCATGCTTACAATATATACAGATCAGTCTCTAGGCTTTCTTGTCCCTTTTATGTCTCCATTCAACAGTGCTGGAGCAGTTTTCTTGTGCAGTGTTTTCAAGTTTTACTGTTATGCGTGGATTCATTTTCCCAAATTATTATTCAGTGTTTTCCTTGGGCGCTCAAGCAGGAGAGGCTTCTACATTTCAGAGGCCCTTTGTTCTGTCTATTCTTTTGCTTTACACCCTGAAGTATACTTCAGGCCCCGTCTTTATCCTCCCTCACTTGGATTTCATACCAGCCTACACCTGTGATTGCTGCCCACAACCATAGCCACTCCAAACAGTTTGGGGAAGATTTTGTTTCTTGATTTTGGAGTTTGTGTGCACCGAATTCAGAAACTAGAAGCTCCCTCTCCTCGAGTAAGGGAGCTAAATGACAATGCCTTTGCAAAGGAAAAATGAAGAAAGAACGAACTCTCTGAGCATCTTAAAAAATACATAAATAAAAATAGATAGGATGCGGTGGCTCATGCCTGTAATCCCAGCACTTTGGGAGGCCGAGGCAGGCAGATTGCCTGAGCTCAGGAGTTCAAGGCCAGCCCAGGCAACACCGTGAAACCCCATCTCTACTAAAAAATACAAAGAAATTGGCATGGCAGCATGCGCCTGTAGTCCCAGCTACTCGGGAGGCTGCGGCAGGAGAATTGCTTGAACCCAGGAGATGGAGGTTGCAGTGAACCAAGATCTCACCACTCCACTCCAGCCTGGGCAACAGAGTGAGACTCTATCTCAAGAAGCCCTAAATGGTAGAGAAACATTATTTAATTGCTTTGGAATTCAAGACAGTACAGTTCATTCTTGCATCTGAGGAAAATGGGAGAGAATCAGCAAATTCTGTGTGGAGCTGTAAGCCCTGTACAAAATGTGGATTACTTTTCCCTCCTCTGTTTACAGAGATGCTTGAGTGAAAGTATTATCTTACATGTATCATATATATGTATAAGATAATATGTATCTTATATCTTATATATATGTATTATAAGGCACTTATGAGAGTGTTTGGAATATAAGTGCTCAATAAATTTTAGTTATGATCAGTAATATTATGGATCATTTCTTGTTCCAGTCACTGTCTAACTCCACTGTATATTATAAGCATTATCTTACTTCATCTTTGCAATAAAGTGGTGGGTGATAGCACCACCTCCAAATCACAGTTACTCAACTAAAGATTCAAAGAAGTTAGGCAACATGCTCAAGGCTATACAACCTGTAAAGAGAAGAGCTGAATTTAATCTCAGGTTTGTCCGATGGTAAAGACTTCTGTTTTCACCACAAGCATGCAACATCCAATATAAAATATATACTTATTATACTTATAGTAGCTCCAAAACTGTTTGTTTCAAAACAGAAACATTGATGTACACACATAACTTGAATGGCATAGACAGAATAGGAGTAGCTGTGAGCATTTAATCTATTTAAATAGAAAACATTTCAAATGCTGTATGTATAATCATGCAAACTGCCCAAAAATGAAATTCTCCTGTGTTTGACTGGGGAAGGTTCCTATATTTAGTTCTTATCTAAAGTTCTTCCTTAGAGGACAACAGAAAAATAAGAGTAATCCCAAGATATAATATTGTATGGATATTTTACAGACAGATGACTATCTCTAAACCATTTACAACTTATTGTTATTATCATTTTATCTGAAGATCAAATGGAATGTGTCACAAATATTTTAAGTGAGATAAACATTGTAGTGCATTGCATACACCTGCACTACTCTCTCAAAATGAAATCTTCCCAAAGTGTTCATAAATTTTACTTTTTTGAATATTTCTTTAAATTTTTTTCATTTACTAAAATATTTTAGGTATCTATTACATGAAAGGCACTATTTGTTGAATTTGGGGATACAACAACAATAAAAGATACACATGAAAACATTTTCTGCTGTCTTTTACCTTACATTCTAGGAAGGAAAGAGAGGCAATAAATGATTGCATAGTAAGCAAGTAAAAAATGTGTTATATTATGGAATCAAGGTGGGTTTATTTAAGATAACATTTGAGAAACACTTTAAGTAGGTAAAGAAGTAAAGCATGGAAATATCTGCAGGAAAGAAGTCTAAGCAAAGCAAATAGCTTGGAAGAGCGAAGAGGCCAGTGCAGCTGCCCTGAGTGACCAAGGGGTAAAATTGTGTGAACTGAGACCAAAAAGATTGCATTAGACCAGGTCATGTAAGAACATTGACTTTATATAATGAGGAAAGGGGAGCTCTTGGAGGGTTTTGAGGTGAGAAGCAGCATGATGTTAACTTATATTTTATATAATTGCTCTGACTGGTGTACAGCACACGGACTTAAAATAATGGCCTCCAGTTCCATCCAAGTTGCTGGAAAAGACATTATTTTGTTATTTTTAATGATCAAGTAGTATTCCATGGTGTACATATACCACATTTTATTTATCCACTCATTTGTCAGTGGGCACCTAAGTTGATTCCGTGTCTTTGCAATTGTGAACTGGGCTGCAATAAACATACATGTGCAGGTGTCTTTGATACAACAACTTCTTTTCCTTTGGGTAAATACTCAATAGTGGGATTTCTGGATCAAATTATAGATCTACTTTTAGTTTTTAAAGAAATATCCACACTGTTTTCCATAGAGGCTGTACTGATTTACATTCCCACTAGCAGTGTATCAGCATCTATTGTTTTTTGACTTTTTAATAATGGTCATTAGTGCAGGAGTAAGGTGGTATCTCATTGTGGTCTTAATTTGCATTCCCTCATGATTAGTGATATCGAATATTTTGTTCATATGTTTATTGACCATGTATATATCTTCTACTTTTGAGAAATGTCTGTTCATGTTACATGTTCACTTTTTGATGGAGTTGTTTTATTCTTGCTCATTTGTTTGAGTTCCTTGCATTAGTTCATTGTCAGATGCATACTTTGCAAATATTTTCTCCCATTCTGTGGTTTGCCTGTTTTCTTTGATGACTATTTCTTTGCTGTAGAGAAGATTTTTAGCTTAATTAGGCCCCATTTATTTATTTTGTTTTGTTACATTTGCTTTGGGGTCTTAGTCATAAATTCTTCGTCTAAGTCAATGCCCAAAAAAGTTTTTCCTAGGTTATCTTCTAGAATTTTTATGGTTTTGGTCTTAAAGTCTTTGATACATCTAGAGTTGATTTATTATATGGTGAGAGATAGGGATCCAGTTTCATTCTTCTACATGTGATTAGCCAGTTTTCCCAGCACCATTTATTAAGTAGGGTGTCCTTTCCCTAATAAAATTTATTTTTATTAATATATAGTAGAGGTACATACTTTTGTGGGAAAATTGAACATGTACAATTTCTCTAGTATTTGTGATTAGCCTAGCGTTTTTATTGACCTTCTCAAAGAAAACTTAACATATGTTTACCCAAATGTCACACAGCTCTTATTTTAATCTTAGCTTACCTCCTTTCTTCATCTTTTTCTTGACTTTATTTAAGCCTACCTCTTTCACTAATATGTCGTAAAATTTATTTAAAACTTTTGTTCTGGCCAGGTGTGGTAGCTCACGACTGTAATCCCAGTACTATGTGAGGCCGAGGCTGGCAGATCATGAGGTGAGGAGATCGATACTATCCTGGTCAACATGGTGAAACCCCATCTCTACTAGAAATACAAAAAAATAGCTCCATGTGGTGGCATGTGCCTGTAATCCCAGCTACTTGGGAGGCTGAGGCAGGAGAATCATTTGAATGAGGGAGTTAGAGGTTGCAGTGAGCCGAAATCGTGCCACTGCACTCCAGTCTGGCCACAGAGCAAGACTTCATCTCATAAAACAACAACAACAACAAAAAAACCTTTGCTCAACATTCTCTGTCTTCTCAATCCCCAGTTCTAATTGAACCTCTGTTTTTCTACTGTTCCTTAGAGTATATCTTAATAGCAGTACGGGTATTTTAGCTCAAAGTTATGGAAAGGAAATTCCATATTTTGCTTCATAAGCATTATAGAAAATACACACAGATTGGATAGTCTTCCTAACATTTATCTGACTGGTTGAATATTTTCCCTATGTTTTTTTTTCCTTTTATTAATAAAGTCTGATATGTCTCCCTATCCTGAAGAAGTTTGTCATAAGAAGAAAATGATACATGAAAGTGATTATTACAATTGTATTAAATCATTCTCCACATTTATTTTTATAAACTTTCTCTAATCTTTTAATTTAAAAATTGGCATAATGCTACTATTCATAACTATTCCAACCCCATCTTCCCTGTAGTTCTCTAACAATTTGCATGCATATGTGTGAACTCCTGCTGACTTTGTTGACGACATTGCATGTGGGTGGAGGAGGGGGAGAAGGAAAAGATTTGCACTGCTATGGAAATAACTTTGAAAATATGTTTTGACACGAAGCGCTTTATAATATTTTGTCTTAAGTGGGGAGATTTACTAAAAATAATCTGAGTCTCCTGTGAGGTTTTGGCTACAAATGTATTATAAAATAAACTGAATATTACTAATATATAGTAGAGGTACATACTTTTGTGGGAAAATTGAACATGTACAATTTCTCTAGTATTTGTGATTAGCATAGTGGTTTTATTGACCTTCTCAAAGAAAACTTAACATATGTTTACCCAAATGTCACACAGTTCTTATTTTTAATCTTAGCTTACCTCCTTTCTTCATCTTTTTCTTGACTTTATTTAAGCCTACCTCTTTCACTAATATGTCGTAAAATTTATTTAAATTTTTTGTTTGCCCTATTACTGCTTTGCCCTTTGAGGGGACTGTTTGTTTAGTCCCTCCTTTGCTTTTCTAAACTATTTTCCGTGTCTTCACACAAATTCCTCTTTATCTTTAGTCAAAGTTGTCTTCTGTTCTTGCAATCAAAGAACAACTGGGTCATACTGTTCATAATATTTCCACTTTGCAGTTCCTAATTATCCCTCTATTTATATTCCGCCCATCCTTCAAACTCATTATGTGCTTTTTCTTTTCAAGAAATTCAGGACTCCATGACATCTTTCATTCTGAAGATAATTACCTTTTTTTGGTCTGTAACACTTTGTACATATTTGTCATTTTTAATTGCTGCATAACAACTATGAATCTTTTTGCCTTAAAGGAATAACCAGCGATTTGGCCCTCAACTCTGTAGATTAGAAAGCTAGTCTGGAATTATCTGTGAAGTTGGAGACATTCTTGGCTCAATCATGCCTTTTTGTCAGATATCCGTTCAGCTGGAGAAGGATCCATTGTGTTGGTAGTGGTGGAGATCTATAGTTGGGATAGCTTATCCCTTCTATGTAGTCACTTCATCATGTAACAGGGTAGTATGGCCTTATTCACTCAGTAGAAGGCTCCAAAAGCAGCAACACAGGACCATGGGTACTACTCAAGTCCTTTCTGAGCCTCTGCTTACTAACACATCATTGTCTAGACCAAGTCATATGACCAAGTCCAGAATTACTGCTTAATGGGAAATCGAGTCCATGCCTTGATAAGAGGAGCTATGGATATTATAGTCATTGCTATAATTTACTAGATACTCAGACTCTTTGAGCTGGAATTTATGAAGGGTGCTTCAAGATTCATTTCATGTAAGAGGTGCTGGAGAGGTGGCTACTTGGCTTTTCTTTTGAATACTTCCACTGACTATAGGTGTAGTACTTCAAGAAGCAGCTTGTTCCCATTTAGAGCAACTCTAGTGACTTTTTTGAAGTTTTCATTTTTCTTTTTTCTGATTCCTAATTGTGATCTGAGTTCCTGAGGGATTACAATAAGCTTACTAATTTTTCCCACAGAACAATTCTTCAGAAATATATAAAGAGCTACTATGTCTGTACTGAACCTTCTCTTCCCTGAGCTAAATATGTTTTATTCCATTGCCTATTCCATGTAGAAGACAGTTTCCTTGTTAGCCTTCTCACAGTCTCTGGATACATTCCAATCAATTTATCTTTCTAATTCACTTATGAAATGACAGAAGAAGGAACATTATCCAAGATATGAAATTATATTCCATCAGAACTACTGCTTAACATTTAGGAACTATTTTAATTTCATAGTTTCAAAAAATCATTGTGTAGGCTATCGTTGAGAGTAAAGTAAAAGAGACAGTTGTAAAAATGAGATTAGGTAAGGAATTTCCAGTAACCTATTTTTAACAGACTCGACTTTCAGTCTTCTCACCACTGTAAATAGAAATCTGTGGGTACCTGACATCTCATTTCCTGGACCAAATGGTCTCAATAGGTGGCTTTATAGAAATAAAAGGGAGGCATTTTATTAAAATAATTTATGAATTATATAAATTAAGAGGAGATAATTTATTTTCCCCAAAGGATGTGCCACAGCTTTCTCTGGAGTTCATTGAAAATATCGTGTATTCAAAAAATCAATTTATGTGTAAATTTCAAGAATATGCCATGAATTTATTATGTGAAATGAAGTATTCCAGTAATCACTAATGTGATTTGAGATTGGAACCTCAGGTATGATGAATTCGTTAATCAACTACTTAAAGAAGCAACTTCTGAATTCAGCAAAATGCAGTGGAATATAATAAATTGTTAAGGACTATATCAAGCAGAATGTGAAGACAAGGGTAGAGATGCAGGGGGAACTGTAGTGTCAGCCTGTGTTGTCATTTCTTCAGGGATTTAGATATGCTTGAACATAGCTAAAGAAATGGTGGTGTGGCAATGTGAACTTGGATTATTTTCTAAGGCAGATAATAAAACAGGTATATAATACAGATTTTTCAAGGAGTAAAGCAAACTTTATTGATCATTAAAACACAATTAAAAGTTTGTTACAACATGCTTATTACTTGATTATATGTGTTAACCAAGCCTAGTTTTAGCCATTAAATATAATGATTCTAAAATTTATTATTTTGTCTTCCCAATGGCACTTAAAATTTATCTTATTTTATCCTATAAATTAACAGGATTTTCAGTGGCTCCTGTCATGGATAACAAACAAAGTTTGTCCTTGAGCAGGAGCCTTTACACAAATCATATGAGATTCAGATATTTATATTTAGTCTTCATATTTCCTTCAAATCTATCCCACATGGTCAAGAGTGTGACCTAGTATAAGAAAAGTTGACCCTCTCACTCACTGCACACATAACACTTCTGTGTGATGAACATGGTGCCTCCCTATAACACACACCATTTCAACGAAATAAATTCTATTTTTCAATCTGTTTTATAAACCAGAATTCTGTGTAAATTTAACTTGTCAAAATCAACTAAAAATAATGATAGAGTGAAGTTTGTTTACATAATAAGCAAGATTACTATGACTTGAACTCCTGCCTCCCCAGTCCTGAGCTATGTATTTCTCCAGCTGAATTACCTGTTGTGTTGTTGTAAGATTCTGTGTCTTTGATCATTATGGCCTTATGTACTGGGCGTGTTCTTTCTACTCTTCTTTGTCAGGCTACCTCTGTTTACTATACTCTAAGGCTCAGATTAGGAGACATCTCTAGGGAACTTTTGCTTACTCTCAGGTATTACAGACACCTCCTCATTATCTCCTAAGCCTATTTCTATGACCAAACTTCCACAGTATATCTTATATACCCCTAAAAGGAAATTCCCTGAAACGTATAGTTTCCAGTACAACTGTAAATAAGTATATTTTATACTGAGAGATTAAGAGACGAAAGAAAGTGACATTCTAACATGTTGATTTGTTTGTCTCTCCATCTGAAGGGCAAGAACAAAATTGTATTCTTCTTTATATCTTTAATTCCTAACAAAGTGCCTGATATGTGCATGATGGCACCATAATAGTATTGAATGCATAAAGAATATAATTATTATATAATAAGCTTCCATTTGTTTGTGGATATTCACACTGTTCACTGTAAGACAAACATACTGAGGAAAAATTTCTCTAGTATGACTTAAATTCACTATTCCAAAGGCAGCATTTTGATTTGGTCCTAGTCGATGTCACTAGATGGCTAGAAATATTTTCCTAAGAGGGAAGTCCCTCCTTTAAGTATAAGCACCAACTAACTTCTCTATGACTAAGTGGGATGGGCTCACAGACAGCTTCTGTAATACTTAAGATACCAACATAATTCATAACTTCAATGAAACTCTTCCTCCATAATAATGAAAATAAAAGTATAATTTATTTTGGAAAATGATCACATATATTAAAATATAAAAGTAAATTTACAGGTAAGTATGTATACAACCAAATATGTCTCAAAAATAGAAGAATGAAAAGAAACAGAACTAACATTGTCAAATATTTAGAATGGTGAGTGTTATACTGTCACAAAATAATAGCTACATACTTGGGATAAAAAATCAAAACTTTCTGGAAAACTCATATAGATGGAAACACATGTAGATGGAAATAGAGGTGATGAAAGAAAAATCACAGAGATCTGTTATGGAATTCTTCCATGACTATTAATTCATACAAACCACTGCTCAAGGAAATCAAAGAGGACACAAATAAATGGAAAAACATTCCATGCTTATGGATAGGAAGAATCAAAATCTTGAAAATGGTCATACTGCCCAAAATAATTTACAGATTTAATGCTATTCCCATTAAACTACCATTAACATTCTTCATAGAATTAAACAATTTTAAAATTAATATGGGGCCGGGTGTGGTGCCTCATGCCTATAATTGTAGCACTTTGTGGGGCTGAGGCAGGCAGATCACTTGAGGTCAGGAGTTTGAGGCCAGCCTGGCCAACATGGTAAAACCCCATCTCTACTAAAAATACACACATATACACAAATAGCCAGGTGTGATGGCACACACCTGTAATGGGAAGATCGCTTGAACCCAGGGGGTGGAGGCTGCAGTGAGCCGAGATCACAACACTGTATTCCAGCATGAGTGACAGAGAGAGACTCCATCTCAAAATAAAATAAAATAAAAAAATACGATAAAATTCGTGTGGAACAGAGAAACAGCTCATATAGCCAAGACAAACCTAAACAAAAAGAATAAAGCTAGAGGCATCATGACACCAGACTTTATACTACAAGGTACAATAACCAAAACAGCACAGAATTGGTCCAAATAGAGACACATACACCAATGGAATAGAATAGAGAACTCAAAAATAAGACCACACATCTACAACCATCCGATCTTCAACAAACCTGACAAAAACAAGCAATGGGAAAAGGATTCCCTATTTGGTACATGGTGCTGGAAGAACTGGATAGCCATATGCATAAAATTGAAACTGGACCCCCTCCTCACACCTTATACAAAAATTAACTTGATATGGATTAAAGACTTAAATGTAAAACCCAAAACTATAAAAACCCTAGAAGAAAATCTAGCAAATACCATTCAGGACATAGGTATTGGCAAAGATTTCCTGACAAAATCGCCAAAAGCAATTGCAACAAAAGCAAAAATTGACAAATCGGATCCAATTAAAGAGCTTCTGCACAGCAAAAGAAATTATTATCATGGTGAACAGCAACCTACAGAGCAGGAGAAAATGTTTGCAATCTATTCATCTGACAAAGTTTAATGTCAAGAATCTACAAGGAACTTAAATTACAAGAAAATAAACCATTAAAATGTGGGCAAAGGACTTGAACAGACAATTCTCAAAAGAAGACAATTATGATGCCAACAAATGTATGGCAAAAAGCTCAACATCACTGATAATTAGAGAAATATAAACCAAAGCCATCATGAGATACCATCTCATGCCAGTCAGAATGGTGATTATTAAAAAGTCAGGAAACAACATATCTGGTGAGGTTGGGGATAAATAGCAACACTTTTACACTGTTGATGGGAATGCAAATTAGTTCAACCATTGTGGAAGATGATGTGGCAATTCTTTAAAGATCTAGAACCAGAAATACCATTTGACCCAGTGATCCCATTAGTGGGTATATACCCAAAGGAATATAAATCATTGTATTACAAAGATACATGCACATGTAAGTTCATTGCGGCACTATTCACAATAGCTAAGACATGGAATCAACCCAAATACCCACCAATGATAGGACTGGATAAAGAAAATGTGATACTTATAAAATACCATAAAATACTATGCAGCTATAAAAAAGAATGAGATCATGTCCTTTGCAGAGACATGGATGGAGCTTGAAGCCATCTTCAGCAAACTAACACACGAAAAGAAAAACTCCACATGTTCTCACTTATAAGTAGGAACTAAACAATGAGAATACATGGACAAAGGGAGGGGAACAACACTGGGGTCTGCCACCAGGTGGGGTGTGGGGAGGTAGAGCTTTAGAAAAAATAGCTAATGCATGCGGGGCTCAATACCTAGGTGATAGTTTGATAGGTGCAGCAAACCACCATGGCACACATTTACTTATGTAATAAACCTGCACATCCTGCACGTATACCCCAGAACTTAAGGTAAAAATAAAAATAAAACTTAGAAAACAAGAAAGCATAATTTAATATGTAGTAATTATATCCCCACACATGGGATTCCTCGTATATTTTTCTCAACAAAGAAGCTACAGAGTATATATTATTATCACGTATTATCCTAAAGGAAACTACAACTTAGAATACCTAAGTTTTTTATTCAAAGTTCCTCAACTTTTGAGAGCAGAGCCAGGATGTGCTGCAGTTTCTCAAATTTTATCACTTTGGCTCTAACCATTTACATTACTCTGTTCTACTGGTTTTATTTAAGTGGCCTTTAAATTCCATCTAAAAATTAGAACCTATTTGCTTTTGATAATAAAACTGAGGTCCCTTTCCAATTCATTGCTCAAAGTACAACATTTAAATTATTGTAGTTCACTTTATTTGAACATTTATTATGTGCTAGACATTGTTCCAAAAGATTTAATGGGTATTAACTCCTTTAACACTCACAACAAACACAAGCAGGTGTCTTACTGTTGTATTTCTATTTTATAGTTCAGAAAACTGAATCAGGGAGAGATTTGAAAACTCACCTTAGGTCGCATAGCCAGATAATGTTAAAGACAGGATTCAAGTCTATGCTATTGGGCGTATTCACGCTCTTTGTGATTCTGCCTCCTTTGCATGTCTAACACTCTGGTGTCTAGAATTTAGGGTATGTTGTCTGGCCAGCCTTTCCTGATTTATTCAGTTAGTCTTGCTGGTGAGTTTTACTGTTACTGGAGTAAGCTCTCCTGTCAGACAAATAGCATCTTAGGTCTTGAAGAGACTGGAAACTTTAATATCATCAAGGTGCTAAATTCTACTTCTAGATGTAACAAAATATTCCAAATGACACTGCACAGGCTCACAGCATTAAAGCATCCATCTGTAAAATATGGGCCACCATCCATCTGAAGCCAATGAAGGTTTTTCACTTGGATGCTTCCTGTCCTGGACACAGATTGCTTTATGGCATGACTGTAGTGCCTGCCCAGTAGGAAGATGAGAATAATGACTTACTATTTTTCTCATTAAATACACACACACTCACACACAAGCAAATACACATACACACACAAAAAAGCACTCCTCTTTTTTCTCCCTTCACCATATTATCACTATTCTGTCTCCTTCCTTTGAGGTGTTGAGACAATTGTCTGTATTCACTGTCCTCCAGTTTTTACCTACTTCTGTTTTCTCTTTAGCATTCTTCAATCATCACCAATCTCTGAAATTACTCTTCTGATGGATATTTATGGCCACTACTTTGCTGAATCTAACAATTAATTCTTTTTTTTTTTTTCTTGAGACAGAGTCTCGCTCTGTCGCCCAGGCTGGAGTGCAGTGGCCGGATCTCAGCTCACTGCAAGCTCCGCCTCCCAGGTTTACGCCATTCTCCTGCCTCAGTCTCCCGAGTAGCTGGGACTACAGGCGCCCGCCACCTTGCCCAGCTAGTTTTTTGTGTTTTTTAGTAGAGACGGGGTTTCCCCGGGTTAGCCTGGATGGTCTCGATCTCCTGACCTCGTGATCCGCCCGTCTCGGCCTCCCAAAGTGCTGGGATTACAGGCTTGAGCCACCGCGCTCGGCCTAACAATTAATTCTTAACCCATCTACATTGGCCTATGAATAGTTTGAGTATACATCCTATACTTTTCCTGGGACAATCCTATTTCTGTCTATTGTCCTGTTTTAATTATTTATAGCTGCTGCTTTCACTCTCCAGTGCATCTAGATTAGGATAATAAATTATAAGGTCACTCTAACTCTTAGTACTATATGACCCAATCACTCCATGAAATACCTTTTATACTTGCTCCCCTGTTACCACATGCCTTGTTTCTTCTCCGGGCCTTTTTGACTTCTCCTTCTTAGTCTTTGCTAATTGTTTTTCACATTGCTCACTCCATGTATTCAAACCACCCTAGGACTCAGGAGGTGGAACATTTGAGTCGTAGGTCTCTGTATAACCTTTCCCCCTAGATAATCATATTTAATTTTGTGACTTTATGTATGATGATAACTCCCACATTTCCATCCTTTTTTTTTGAGATGGAGTCTCACTCTGTCGCCCAAGCTGGAGTGCACTGGTGCGATTTCGGCTCACTGCAGCCTTTGCCTCCTGGGTTCAAGCAATTCTCCTGCCTCAGCCTCCCAAGTAGCTGGGACTACAGGCACATGCCACCACACCTGGCTAATTTTTGTATTTTTAGTAGAGACCCACATTTCCAACTTTATTCCAAGCCCCCTTTTTAATAGTTATATTCTTATGCCTAATGTTTAACTCAACATATCCAGCTAATCTGAAACTTAGTATGTCAAAAGAAAATGCTGTTGCCAACCCACAGTTAATCCTTGCGAACTTGACCTCTGCAAATCTGTTTAGTTAATGACAATTTCAGTAGTCAGGGTTCTCCAGAGGGACAGAACCAATAGGAGGCGTAGTAGGTTATATATATATATAGATTAAGATTATACTTATTATATATTTATGTGTGTGTAGTGTGTGTATAGTATTGTGTGGTAGTATCTATATAGTCTCGTATAATATATGTGTGTGTATACACACACACACACACACACACATATATAAAAGGGAGTTGATTAGGGAGAATTGGCTCACACAATTACAAAGCAAGGCAGGATAAGCCATCTGCAAGCTTGGGAAAGAGAGAAGCCAGTAGTGGCTCAGTGCATATTTGAAAGCCTCAAAACTGGAAGCCAACAGTGACTGCGGCCAAGAGCCCCAGCAAAGCTGCTGATACAAGTCCCAGGGAACCTGGAGTCTGAGATTCGAGAGCAGGAGGAGCAGAAGTAAGTGTTCAGCACAGGAAGAACAAAGAGAGCGAGAAGACTAGGCAAGCAAACATCCCACCTTTGTCCACCTTGCTTTTTTCTACCCCTGCTGGCAGTGATTGGATAGTGCCCACCCACACTGAGGGTACATCTTCCTCTCCTAGTCCACTGACTCAAATGTCAATCTTTTCTGGCAACATTATCACAAACACACACAGAAGCAATACTTTACCAGCTATCTAGGCATCCCTCAATCCAATCAAGTTGACACCGAATATTAACCATCGCACAGGCTATAAATCTTTCAGTCAAACTGTAATGCTCTTTTCTTCCCCATAATATGCAATGTAAAATCCTCTGTCACACAAAAACCAGAAAAAAAATTGTTCTCATTCTTTGCTATGAAATGACTAACAGTGTCTTATCTGGGCCTATTGCCTCTTCTGTTTAACATGTGTAGTGTGATCTCAAGGGACTGATGTTCAGTCATGAAAAATCATGAATATTTTGTATTTTAAATATTAAAATATAGTTGTGTAGTGCATAATGAAATTTAGGTCAAGGACAGATCACATATATGATAGTGGCCCCATAAGATAATAATTGAACAGCAAAATGTCTATTGCCTAGCAACGTAGGCATTGTAATGTCGTACTGCAGTTATTTTGCTTTTTGTAAATAAACTTATTGTAGCCTCACTGTACAGTGTTTATAAAGTCTACAGTAATGTACAGTAATATACAGTAATATCCTAGTCCTTCACATTCACTTATCACTCACTCACTGACTCACCCAGAGCAATTTTCAGTTCTGCAAGTTACATCATAGTAGGTTCCCTGCACGGTTTACCTTTTTATTTTTTATCTTTTATACCATATTTTTGCCATACTATTTCTATGTTTAGATGTGTTTGGGGACAAACATACTTATGATTGCATTACAATTGTCTACAATATTCAGCATATTACTGTACTGATTTATAGGCTAGAGTAAGAGGCTAAGCCATGAAACTAGGTGTGTGGTAGGTTATGCCATGTAAGTTGTATGAGTGTACTCTGTGATGCTCACCCAAAGACAAAATAGCCTAACAATGCATTTTTCAGAAAATATCTTGTCTTTAAATGCCACATGACTCCAAAGCCACGTTCTTTAAAAACAGCCAAATCCACTTGATCAACCCCAGACTGCTGTGAGGGCCAAAGCCTAATAGCCCCCAGGATGTAACTCCAGTACAATGGGCTGACATCCATTTTTAATGATCAATATTTAGGTCACTCTGACTGTAAAATAATTTGACCCTTCCTCCTGTTTACCGTTTAGTAGAATCAGAAGAATGAAGTGCCTTAAGCACCCATGAATAAATCACCAATGCTAAATCCATTATATAAACTTTTGAAGCTCTTTTTAACTCACTTTTAACCAGATACATCTGTCACTTTATTATCTGAAAGATTTGTTTCCCTTGGCCATGCTTTACTATAATTTTTTTAATAGCTGAATTCTTAGGTGACTCCGTAGCATCTTCTACATCACAACTTCAACAAGCTATTTTCATCTATATCCAAATACTTTCCTACTGCTTTTATGCAAACTCTGCCCCTCTTAGATATAAAATATCAACAAATAACTTTGATCCTAATTTGATTTCTTCTCCTTTCTCTTCCTCTTCTTTCTTTTCTTTTAGTGACTGTTTCCTGGGAACAAAGATGATTAAGAAAAAAACTGATGAATATGTTTCTGTATTAAACAAAGTTCTGTTCTTGGTTTCTGGGAGCAGGGGCAGAGAGGGCTAAGAACTACTTCAATCAAGGCCTTCACAATGAAGGAGAGAAGGAGGGAAAGTATGAAGCAGACCTGAGCTAGGATTTATCGTTATACTTATTACAAGCTTCAAACAAGAACCTTTGGAACAAGTCTTCATTGACTCATTCATTTGCTATAAATCTGTTAAATATTTATAACCATTGGCTATCAATTCCTTTGCTCTTTTCTCATTTAGCTAAAACTTTTATACTTTATACTCTTGGGAAAATTACACACATATGTGGACAAATACTTTGCCAAATTCTTTTAACACACACATATTGTGATGGCTAATATTGAGTGTCAACTTGATTGGACTGAAGGATGTAGATATTGTTCCTGGGTGTGTTTGTGAGGGTGTTGCCAAAGGAGATGAATATTTGAGTCAATGAACTGGAGAGGCAGACCTACCCCCACTCTGGGTGGGCACTATCTAGTCAGCTGCCAGCACAACTAGAGTGAGGCAGGCAGGAGAAGATAGAAGTGTATCCTTGCTGAGTCTTCTGGCCTTCATCTTTATCCCATGCTGGATACTTTCTGTCCTCGAACATCAAACTCCAAGTTCTTTAGCTTTTGGACTCTTGGACTTACACCAGTGATTTGCCAGGGGCTCCTGGGCCTTTGGCCAGAGACTGAAGGCTGGATTGTAGGTTTCCTTGGTTTTGAGATTTTGAGACTTGCTGATCCACCACTGGTTTCCTTGCTCCTCAACTTGCAGATGGCCTATTGTGGGACTTTACCTTGTGTTTGTGTGAGTCAGTTCTTTTTAATAAATTCCCTTTCATATTTACACATATCCTATTAGTTCTATCCCTCTAGAGAACACTGACTAATAACATACATATTTGACTGTGCAGGGGAAGGCTTACGAATTAGAATCTGAGGCAAGAATTAGACAATTCTGTGTTACTCTGAATAGTTCAGCTCTGCTAGAGTTTGTGTAATTTTCTAATCAAAATCAGTTAACTATAGTGTCCAGACCCATCTGCCATAGAAGGCAGTGTGATGACTATCTGTTTTTATCTACTGGTGTTTGGCTCCTAGAAGTCTCAGGTCATACCTGAAGTAGTCTCTCTGGGTAGCTCTTTCAATCACACAGTGTCCTCCCTTAAAATAAATTTTCTGTACTCCTTTGATATTTCCAAAGATGTGACAGTAACCAAGGATTACGTAAGAGACCTTTCAGAGGAATATCCAGGGATATTGGCTAAATTAGTTTCTAATACTGAAAATTCAAACCCAGCATAATTTCGTTGCCTGAGTTCAATGAATCTTAAAGAGTATGTCACTTTCACCCCAGTAAGTATATGCAGGAGAAAATAAAGATACCGTTTGAGTGGAGATATTTATTGCCTTTATTATCTATTAAAAAAACCCACTAAAGTTAGGTAAGATACCTGGTATTCTGGAAAAATGTACATAGAAATGTGTGTAATTAATTCAATATATGGTCATTACTTTATTCAGCAGACATCTATTGTTGCCCTCTCAATGCTAAATTTTGGTGCTAGATTTGGGAAGCAGTGATAAAACTGTTCCTGTTACCAGTGGAAAGTATCAGAGTTACCAGCAGCATATCCATACAGGTCTGCAGCAACTTCAATTTTTGCCTGCTCAGAAGAAAGAATTCAACGGAGGGGCATAAGGCAGAAGAAGAGACCAAGGCGAGTTTCAGAGCAGGAGTGGAAGTTTATTTTAAAAAGCTTTAGAACAGGAAAGAAAGGAAAATTCACTTGGAAGAGACCCAAGTGAGCACCTGAATGTCAAGTGCGGTGTTTAACCATGATTCTAGGATTTTATAGGCTTCTATCTTGCACCCTATTCCTATGATTCTTCCAGTAGGGTGGGCTGCCTGCAGGCAGAATGCCCTGCTCACCCTTAGGAAATGAGCATGCTCAGTGTGTTTAGGACGTTGTACACATGCCCTTCTGAGGCTTTCTTCCCTCTTCTGGTGGAGTGTCCCTGAAAGATCCTACTTTGCCATTTTGTCTCTTAACACATATGTCCAGGACGTTGCTTCCGCCTGGCATCTGTACTCAATTAACACTTTAATTTTAACAGCTGTGGAACATCAGGAGCTTGTCTCTCCCTGGCACCCTGGCACTTGCTGCAGAATTATCATTTTTAGAGAGGCAGTGTGATAATTGTCCATTCATCACCTGACATTCCCAGTGTGTGGGGGAGAAGAGCCCTCTCCTACCCTGCTCATGCCTATCTAACTACCTGTAACATTCCTAGCCTCAAGGAGTTTGGAGACAAATGAGATTCTATTCGCATTTTATGGTTGAACTCAATAGCCACTACAACTCCTCCATTTTCTTCCTACACATTACCCCTCCCTTAACACAAAAATTTGTCTCAGTTGTTTCTGGATATTTATTAGTAACATCCATTAAATATGGCTTCCGGGATTTCCAAGCAGTCTCTTCATTGACCTATGGCACTAGTTAAAAGAGGATTTAACTTTATCAAAAGAATTTACACTCAAATATCGGAAAATAAGTACAAAACAGGAACGCATACCCATGATGGAAATAATTGAAAATGCTTATAATGCAAATGCAGATTCCTTCTGCCATTGTCCTCATCTTTCGTCCTTCTTCTTTTTTTTTTTTTTTTTTTTTTTTTTTTTGAGACGGAGGCTTGCTCTGTCGCCCAGGCTGGAGTGCAGTGGCGCGACCTCGGCTCACTGTAAGCTCTGCCACCCGGGTTCACGCCATTCTCCTGCCTCAGCCTCCCCAGTAGCTGGGACTACAGGCGCCCACCACCATGCCTGGCTAATTTTTTGTATTTCTAGTAGAGACGGGGTTTCACCATGTTCGCTAGGATGGTCTCGATCTCCTGACCTCGTGACCCGCCCACCTCGGCCTCCCAAAGTGCTGGGATTACGGGCGTGAGCCACCGCGCCCGGCCCATCTTTATTCTTTTTAACTCATGTGTCTACTGTATTGCCCTGGTGGATGGCAATCTCTCACCTTGCACAGAGGATGGGTAAAGGACTGTTGAGAGAAAGCGGAAATTAATAGCAGAGAAAACAGTTGTAAGACTTCTCTTGGTCATAGCTGTCATTTAAAAAATCTTAGTAGAAGCCATGATATCTTCTTGTTGTATTCTCTAGAATTTTGACTTCCCCCATGGTTTAATTACCAGTGCAGTCAGTTGAGCAATTGTAATTTGATATGTGACAGTGAACCTTAGCACCAAATGATGTGACATTAAGAAGCTGTGGTGGAATCTCCAAAATATACTTTTCTGGTTTTGGTAGAAGGGAAAAGGTGCTTTTCCATACTTGAGACTCAAACAGCCCATACAAGCTGCTTTCCAGTTTCCTCAGGCTGTACTTTATTTTGTCAGCTCCTCTTTGGAAAAATCCCTAATTTGCTAACTGAGTTAATGCTCAAAAGTCTTTGTGTACCTTCAACTCATCTGTTAGTCAGTTCTGTTCCTTGCCTAGTCACTTAACAAACACTTTTCTTTTTACTCTTCAATGGAAGATGAGTAGGTAGGCCGAATGATCTTTATTCCTGACAGAAAATAAACGAAATATAAGATTGGATAGAGAGAAGGGGCACTGAGATCATTGTGCCTCCTTAGATATGTACTTCAAACCAGTCTCACCAAAACCCTTTAGGCTTTACCATAGATCATGATTCACCATTGAACAACAGCAATTGCTGGATCGGGTGACTTATGGTAACAGGTCCTTTTTTCCCCCACCTTACTTAAAAATAAATCTCATTATAATGGAAATGGGCTGGTTGAATGAGCTCCAACTGCATCTAGCCTCCAAAATTCATTTTATAGCTGTTTGAATCTGGCCATTTTAAAGCAAAACCTCCAGATAAATTTCTCAATCCATCTCCATAAAATAGTGATTATTAAGATTAAAGGGATAATTATTTCTAATAACTCCTCATCATATAGAATCATAAAATTATACCTCTCTTGAGTATTTAAATTATATTGGGCATGTTTTCATAATTATAAATATACCCCTGCCATTTTCTTCATTGTGAGGAAAATCTCTCCAGATAGCAGTTATTTATTTCTTGTAATCAAATATTCAAAGACTGTGTTTAGGAAACATTAAAACAAGTCTAATAGGGTGGAAATATATTTTCTTTTCAATTTAATGATAACATTAATAGCATCAATGAAGGAATAAATGAAGTAGAAAGAAAGTTATCCTTAATGAAATTCTAAAACCTTGGGTTTCCTGTAATTTTTTTCTGAAGAATGAATGAAAGCAGAGTTCATGCAGCAAAGATCCCAGACTGTACTTTCACTGACACTTTAGTGACTAATATCTCTTCCTCGTAAGCATTTTCTCCTTTTGCTCCCACTTTATTTCCATTCTTCTCTTCATCCTTCTCTTCCTTTATTTATTTTATCTTGAAACTAACTCATGCTTCATTTCCTTTCTATATACAATATCATTTTTTTCCACAGAATCAGATACAGGAGATAGATAGATAGAGAGATAGATGATAGATAGATGATTGATTGATGGATGGATGGATAGAGAGAGAGAGAGAGAGAGAGAGAGATCCAATAGTCCAGGGCATTGAGACTTTCGTTGTGGAGAGGGTTAGATCACTTTGCTGTGGGTCATCATGTCAAATCTCAGGTAAGACAGAAGAATAGGGTCTAGAGGCAGAAAACTTAAGGCCAGTTAACACAAACTTCCTAAAGCTCAACCAGAAGGAAAAACCCCATCTCCCCACTCCAAGTAACAAAGGATCAAAGGTTACTCTCCCTACAACCCTCCTCCTTCTACCATGTCGCTGGTGGAAAGGGAGAATGCCTTCGACTGGCCATGGTCCAATTATCTGCATAGGGTGCCAGTTCACCTCAGTGTTTAATTAGTCACAGACAAATCCTTCATCCAGATAAGGAGTAGCTGATAAGAATTTCACAAGGAGTACTTAAAGTCCAGAAAACTTTGCAACGTGGCCCTTGAGCCACTTGCTCAGGCCCATTCCCACCCTGTGGAGTGCTTTCTCACTTTCATAAATCCCTGCTTTCGCTGCTTCATTCCTGCATTTCATTCCTCTTCTACTTCGTGCATTCTGTTCAATCCTTTATTCAAAACACCATGGACCTGGACAACTCCTAGTCAAGACCCTCCACTGGTAAAACAAGGACCTAGACATTTGTAATCAAAGTAATCAATTCTCTGCATCCTTGAGGCACTAGACTGGGCTTGAGTTTTCTTGGATTAATTTTATCTCTCAGAGTTGGCAGCAACCAAAACAGCCCTAGTACCAAGTACAGTGATGCCGAGTCTTCCTATGTTTCGGGGAGGCAATAAGGGTTAGTATTCTACTGCACAGTTAGGACACATTGGCACCAGGCACCATCTATTGTGTGAGAGAAATATCAGCATCAAGGAAAAAGGTAACAGCCTAGCAATGGCTTGTATTAAAAATGTAGTTCTCATATCTTTAACCCTCGTCTCACATGGATGATCTTTTACACTGTGGAATGTTGTGGTTAATGAGCTTTTTTAACTGAAAATGCTAAATTAGAAAACATTCTAACTTCTATTAAAAAATCATCAAAGCCCAAGTTCCTGCCTTGGTAATTAAACTCTAATACAGAATATTCACTATGGTACAGTTCCTTCATTACCTGTGCCTGTGAGTCTGTGAATGTCTGTTGATACTCAGGAGTTGGTTCATTATAGTAATCTTATATTAAAATAACATCTTCTATCCAAGGAATCACTAAGCATGTTTTGTAAAAACTCTAGCCCATCACTATTCATGAATCTTTAGAGCTCTACATGAGATGAACCTGGAGATGAATTACTATGAGTTTCAACTCATTAAGGATTTGTTTTAATAATCATTTACTGTACAAATAAAAGAAATAATGAAATAATTATTATTAAGATAAGCCACATGTGTCTCTGCAGGATAGCATTATCCTCTCTACTTGAAAATGTAATGTTCTGAATGAAATAACATGATGATGGAACAATGCAACAAGAATAGCATAAAGTCATAATTAATTGGCATACTTACGTATTCAAGTGCCTTATTTTGTTTTGTTGACAGTTGCTTTGTAAATTATCCATCAATTGTTTAATGTGCGTGTGTTGTGTCTGGTTCTACCACCATGTTGTGAGACCTTTGAAGTAAATTTTCAGGCTCTATGTGTTTGGACATCTCTAAGAGTATCCAGAACCTAATACAAGTACAAATCTAGTTTCTACACTAACCCAAAGACAAATGTGAAATGAGAATTAAGGTGAAAAAATGGATTGACATAAAGTATGCAGGAATAATAGGAGATGATGCTTATGAAGAGATTGGAGTGATAGGAATAAAAATCAGTGAACATGAAGCAATCTGGTGATTAATTGGTTTACCTGCTAACAGATCATTGTGTCCTATATATAAGTTTAGAATGACATATCCTACTATTTCTTAGCCCTGAGCAAATAATGCATTCCCCAGATTTGAATCATACTTTTTTTTTCATCATTTTACTAAATTCCAGGTATGAAGGTCCATGACACTGGTATTAAGCATAATAATGCAGAGTTGATAAATTAACAGCTATTTCTTGGTACTAAAAGAGTGTATTTGTTATTACATCCAAGCACTTGTACTGACTATCTAACAAAACAAACAAAAAGAGCAGTACTCCAGTGTTTCCTTCTCTGAATGTGCTGTATCTAGTAGTAAAAAGCAAAGTCATTAAGGGTAAAATTGAAAGTTGCATTCTTAAATTTGGGACTTCATTTTACACGTTTATGAATGTGTTATTTTACATGCATAAAGGAAATGATGAAGCATCTAATCTTGGACCTGGTAACCTGGGAAGGTATTTATATTTCACAGACACTAAGATGAGAAAAAAAAAATGCACACACACACACAGACACACACACACACACAACCACATTCTCAGATCCTCTGAGATTTTATCTTGTTTTTTCGAAGGGTAAAGCTAAATTTCCCTGATAACATAAAAGCTGTTGAGGAATGAGAATATTCTGTATTGTGGTTCTTTCTAATTTCCCAAATTGCTCCTAAGGCAGACCATTAGTATAGGGAAATTGGAGAACATGAAATGCACCATTAGTTTCTAATAACGTATGTAGATCCAGTGTTAAGATACACAGGGAGGATGGGAACCTTTGCAATTGGTCTCACTTTTGGTCCACCGGGCTTCATAGCTATGAAGAACTGAAACTCATCAACTGAGTTTCAGTCCCAGGGCCTCACCAGAAGCTAGACATGATGGGGAAATTTGTGTTAAATGGAAAGAAAGTAAGAATAACTTGAGATATTTGAGCTGTGCCTTGAATGATAGTAGAAATCTACCAACTGAGGAAGACAAGTGTGTGGAAAGGCAAAAGGAAGAGCCCAAATAAATACAGCTTCACTGGTAAACTGCAAGGTGTGTGCAGTGCCTGACAACCTGTTACTGACTCATGGAGCCAGAGTGAAAGCACTGAGGTCCAGAAGGACACATCTAAGCAGTGAACTAGGCTAGGGCCAAGGCAGATGCTCACAATTCAAAATTAGCAGTGCACCTCTAGTGAATAAGGCCCTTCAATCTACATAATTCAGTCCTACCATGTTGATCATTATGCTGGCTTAGAACCCCCCAGCTCTTCAACAGCTTCATTCCTGTGACCATTAGGGGCATCGTGGAAATCACATAGATTGTAAGTAAATTGTGTTTCCTGACTTTGTTCTTTCTTTACAAAATTATTTTGCCTATTCTAGATACTTTGCCTTTTCATATAAAATTTAGAAATGGCTTTTTGATATCTATGAAAATCCTGCAGTATTTTTTTTATCATGGTTGCATTATCAGAATCAGGAGAATTAATATCTTAATAATACTGATTTTTACAGTCCATAAGCACAGAATATGGGTTTGTTTAGGCCATATTTGATTTTTAAAATCAGTGTTTTGTTGCTTTCAGCTTATAAATCTTACACATATTTGCTTAGATATACATGCATTTCATGTTATTTAGGTATTCCATGAATTTCTGTAATATTATAAATGATTCTTTTTAACTTTTAGTGTCCAATTATTATTGCTAGTATAAAGAAATACAATAGATTTGTTTCCATTGACTTGTGTCGTTTGACTAAACTTACTTATTAGGTCTAATAACTATTGCTACATTCAGAGTTCTTGAGCGGTTCTGGTTAACCAACTTCCTCAGGGACTTTTCCCCTTTGGTCTAATTCACATCAAAGATGAGTCTGATGTTTAAGCAGTTTATCCTGTCAGTGCTCCCACAAGATGGATACTAGGAACAGACCTGTGGCCTGAGCCAAGTACAGTCAGGGGTTGGATGACCTCCTGACCAGGAGGGTCTCAGTCAGAAGACTTCTTAAGAGTTTGAAGGATTCTTCTACCTTTCTTATACCTGTATTTAGGCCAGATCAGTTAGCAGGTGTTTCTCTCATAAAAATAAGTTAATCTTTTCTTGTAAAGGTAAGCTTTGTTTTAAGGCTCATAAAAGTTTCATTCGTGTTGGGGAAGCTTTGTCTCTAGGATAACTACGGTTTTTAGGTCCCATTATTATAGAGGTCCTGTAATTCCCAGGCCAGGTTGCATGATGTTGCTAAGTGACACGTAGTATAGGGCCAGCGAGATATCTAAACAGGCTTTATGGTGATCATTAGTCTTACAGCCACACTATGTTTCTTACAGCACTCTACAGAATTTTTTTTTTAGTTCCTTTGGGATTTTCTACACCATCATGTTATTATAAAGACCATTATATTTCTTTCTTACCAGTTTTTATGTATGTTTCTTGCATTATTGAGATGATAAGTCCTGCTGAATCATCTTGAATAACAAAATGTGAACATATTTTCTCTGTTCTTGAAGTTGGGGAAAAACATTAAGTGTTTAACAATTAAATATTTTAATTAAATATATTAAACACTTAATGTTTTCCCCCAACTTCAAGAAGAGTATTCATTACTATTCAGCAGGAATGTTAATTAAACATGATAGCTGTAGATATTGTGTAGAAGTCGTTTAATAATCGGAGGCGATGTCCTCCTATCTTAGTTTGGTGAGACCTTTTACCATGGCTATGGATGTCAACTCTTTTCAAATGTTTTACATCATATTTTTAGATGGGTGATTTTTCTTTTTTACTATGTTAGTATGGCGAATCACACTGATTTTTATTAGATGTCAAATCAACCTTGAATTTTCGGGATAAATATGGTTAGGTCATAATATTTTGTTTTAATATATTGCTAGATAAAACTCGCTACTATTTTGTTGAGGGTTTGTGTTCCTATATTTATGAGGGAGATTGGTATGTGATTTGCTTTTCTTGTAATGTCTTTGTCTGGTTTGGTATTAAGTAGAACTTGGCCCCATAAAATAAATTAAAATATTTTCTCTCTTTCATTTCTTGGAGGAGTTCTAATAGGGTTGGTATTTTCAAGATAAGCCATTTAGGTCTGGGGTTTTCTTTGTTGGGAGGCTTTTAACTACGAATTTAGTTTATTTAATATCTTTCTCTCTCTCAGATATAAATATGGTGCATACTATTAAATATTTCAATTATTTTTAGAAGAAACATTAGTAATTTGCACCTTTCAAATAATGTGCCACTTTACATAGTTTGTCACACTACAGATACCCATTTGTTTGTAATATTCTCTTATTATCTTTTTAGTATGTGTAAAGTCTGTTGTGATAGCTTCTTTTCATTTTCGTGTTGGTGATTTTACATTTAATTGGTTTTTAATCAATAAGTATTGGTTATATTTACAGTTTGCAATTTGTCCCATGTATTCTTATTTCCCTTCTCTTCCAGTTTTTTGTCGTATTTATTATAGTGTTTGTTTTTCAAAAATTATTTTACCTCCACAATTTGTTTTCTTATTCACTTTATGTGCATACTTACACACTCACCTACATACATATACACACAACGCACACAAATTTTTAGTACTGACTCTAGGGTATACAAAAGTATACCACAGTTTTAACTTGTCAGAATCTCTAGCCAAATATATTATACATTTTTCTTTATAATGTAAACTATGCACATCTACAAACTACTTCTATTTATGTTTTCCATACTTTGTGATATCATCCAATATATCACAGATACATTAGACATTTAACAAAACATTGTTATTACCATAATCTTTTAAGAAGTTGATAATAAACTGAGAAAAAATATTTTATATTTATCTATATATTTAGTATTTCCAGCATTATTTGTATAGATTCAAATTATACCTGGTATTATTTCTCTTCTGTGTCAATAACTTCATTTAACATTTCTTGTAGTATAGACTTGCTGGCAACAAATTCTTCCAGCTGTTTTTTTTTTTCTTTACAAATTTTACTGTTTCTTTATTTTTGAAAGACATTTCCACCTGGTATAAAATGTTCAGTGGACATATTTTATTTTGTTTTGTTATGCCATCAGCATATTACAAATGTCTTCTTGGTTTAAACCATTTTGGAAGAAATCTTTTCATTCTTATGTTTAGTCATCTGCACATCATGCTTCATTTTTAATCTAGCTGTCTGAAGAGTTTCTCATTTTTATTAAATTTTGTCAATTAGATTAACAGTTTTCTTGGCATGTTTTTCTTTATTTTTATTTTGTTCTTGGTTCATTTTATCCTTTAGATTGGGACTAGTGACTCATGATTAGCTGACCACAGTGATTAGCAAACTCTTTTTGTAATGGACAAAATAGTAACTATTTTGGGTTTTGCTGCCACGTCATGTCTCTGTACACAAAAATGAGTGTACATTTTCTCCCAGCAAAAGTGTTAAGTTAATTTATAGCTAAAAAGCCATACATAGTAGGTTTCACATTGAATTTGGCCTGCAGTTAGCACTGTGCCAATCCCGGTTTATCATGTTCATCACGAAATAACCATGGTTTCTACAAGGATTTTTACTGTATTCCCCAATTTTCTGGTTCCTCTATTTCATGTATATGACACATGCTATTGTCTCAAGAATTACTAATGCTTGGATCGCTTCCTTATATTTGTCATCTGTGATTAATTTTATACTTTCTACTAGTGTATCGTGAATTTCTTCTTTTCTTTTCCTTTTTTATTTTTTATACTTTATGTTCTAAGGTACACGTGCACAACGTGCAAGTTTGTTACCTATGCATACATGTGCCATGTTGGTGTGCTGCACCCATTAACTCGTCATTTACATTCGGTATATCTCCTAATGCTATCCCTCCCCCATGCCCCTACACCCAGTGTGTGATGTTCCCCTTCCTGTGTCCAAGTGATCTCATTGTTCAATTCCCGCCTATCAGTGAGAATGTGCATGCGGTGTTTGGTTTTCTGTTCTTGCGATAGTTTGCTGAGAATGATGGTTTCCAGCTGCATCCATGTCCCTTCAAAGGACATGAACTCATTCTTTTTTATGGCTGCATAGTATTCCATGGTGCATATATTCCATGGTGTATATGTGCCACATTTTCTTAATCCAGTCTGTCAACTTGCCCTTGGTGTCTTGGGAAAACTTAAACAGATAAAACAAAACAAGAAGAATCAGTTTCCTCTATAACCTTCATCTTCTGTTATCTCTCAAGTAATATATATAATATATAAATATATACTAATATAAATATATGTTTGGTATATATTAAAACATGTTATATATTATACATATGAAATAAATATATAATACTACATATAAATGTATTTATTATACATAAAATGTATAAGATATATTTTAAAATATATACATATATATTCGTATATAAA